>NW_009196045.1:0-57956 GCF_000690835.1 Fulmarus glacialis | reverse complement strand
CCCCCCCTGCAGTACTGCGTCCAGCTCTGGGGTCCTCAGCACAGGACAGACATGGACCTGTTGGAGCAGGTCCAGAGGAGGCCACCAAAATGATCAGGGGGTTGGAACGCCCCTCCTGAAGAAAGGCTGAGAGAGTTGGGGTTGTTCAGCCTGGAGAAGAGAAGGCTTCAGGGAGACCTTTTTGCAGCCTTTCAGTACTTAAAGGGGCTTATAAGAAAGATGGGGGCAAACTTTTTAGCAGGGCCTGTTGCAACAGGACAAGGGGGAATGGTTTTAAACTAAAAGAGGGTAGATTCAGACTAGATATAAGGAAGAAATTTTTTACACTGAGGGTGGTGAAACCCTGGCACAGGTTGCCCAGAGAGGTGGTAGATGCCCCATCCCTGGAAACATTCGAGGTCAGGTTGGACGGGGCTCTGAGCAACCTGATCTAGTTGAAGATGTCCCTGCCCGTGGCAGGGGGGTTAGACTAGATGACCTTTAAAGGTCCCTTCTAATCCAGACCATTCTATGTTTCTATCTGAATAGAATTATCTATAGTCTACCTTAAGAGAATGGAAGGAGCAAGGTAAATCAATTCATCTTTCTAGGTAGGAAACTGGCTTTTCAAATTGCGCAGCTCCCTGCTGTTTCTCTGAGAGTGATGGAAATCTGCCGTCTTTCTGTTTAGGCCTCATGGAAGCTGTTAAGTATTCAAGAGGGATTGTTTGGGTTTTCTTTAACCTGATTAGTAGTTTCTAGAATAGAAGTTGAATTAAACTAAATTATTTTTGCTCTTTGGACTGTTTGCCACCTTCTTAATATCCCATGCTTCATCAGTATTAAGGGTGTAAAAAGAACGTTTGGAGGTTTGGAGATACAAGCTCAGTGCGCATGAGCTGTTCTGTTCAGGGGTGGCAGGGGTGACTCTACCCTCCCTCCCGCACCCCCTCTGCTCTCCCGCTGGTTCCTATGAATGTGCTGCATAAATAAGCACGACTATATCTTGCCACAGTGATTCCACATAGATGCTAGAGTACAGAGGTTTCTGCATCAGCAGCCTGGGATCATAATAGACTGCAAGGTAAATTGAAAGCTGTTCACTTCCCTTTAAACTGCTGTGTTTGGGTCCTGATGTTCATACAAACAATTAAATTTAAAACCATCTCTGGGAGATTTCACTCTCTTCCAGAAATGAGTTAATAAGAATTTTCAATTTCTTGTTGTAACTCTTAGGCAGAGCTGGAAGCTATGAAAACAAAATTGCACTTTGTCACATGTAACTCAATGCAGTATGCCTCTCCAGCCCACTGTGGTCTCTGGAACATGTCAAGGGGGCCATTTCCCCATCTTTGGTCTTATTATCCAGTGTCTGAACTTTAAGTGGACACCCCAATTGTGGTAGGATTGACTCCATGTATAACGAGATCATTGCCGTTATTTTAATTTCTGTAATAGCAATTGGAAATGGAGTAGGTGACTGCTAATATACTTATTGCCTGCACCTTCTGAGCCCTTTTGTTAATACTTATCCTATATAGAGATTTAAAAAATGCATCTTTTTCACCTGGGGCATTGTGCTTTACTTAATGTAGTGCAAAGATTCTTCTCTTACTCAGAAATCTTGGATGGTAGTCTTTGTTAGGTAACAGACCACCAGGCATTGAGGACCCAGTGATTTGATTCAGCATGTGACAGATTTTATTTTCTTATGAACATTTCAGCAATGAACATTTCAGCAATTTATCTGAACAGCAATCCAAAGGTGTGCTGGCTGATTCTGTGTTACAGTGCAAAGCAACAGCTAATTACACATTTCTTTTACTCTTACAGAGATAGCATTTGGATCATTTGCTCTGATCCTTTTCTTAATGTTTAATAAATTCTTGGCTGTTACACTTTTATTCATTAACTTCACTTTTGCAAGGATCAGCTCAGCTTTTTCAGATGCGTACATGAACGTGAAAGAATAGAGCCAAGATGCTTGATTCTTTCAAGTCACAATCCCAGATGCCTCCAAACTAGTTTGATGATCATTATCCTGCTGTAGTAATTTAAGCACCTTATTGCCAGGATGCTTTCTAAGAGTGCAATTAGAAACTCTGAGCTGTTAGTGTAAGCTGTGCTCTGCTTCTATATTCTTGGTTGAGAGCATTTCACATTTTCTCTATCAGTTTTGAGAATCTCCTTGATTGGGCTAATGAGGTTCAAATGCCCTTTAAACAGAGAGACGGTAACCTTGTGCCTTTCTTGCACTTTTTTTCAGTATGTTGGTTTAAAAATTTTTCTGGGGCTAAGATATACAATTAAAAATATCAGTGTTTTGGAAGTGCTGGATAGTGCCAGACAAATCTTTGGAGTACCAACAGTTACTATGTAGAAATGCCTTGGTTTTACTTCAGTAGGGAAATTCTATAGTATTCCCTAGGAATAACTCTCAAAAGCTTTTAGCAGCTTCTCACCCCTCTTGTTTTGTAATTTTGTAATGTTTATTTGCATTACTAAAATGTACAGAGTATACCAGCAGCTGATTCAGAGAGATAACTCTCCCTTGTGAACTAGCAGAAAACCAGTATCAGAACAGACAACAGCATCTATTTCAAGAATTAGCTCTACACAGCCAGGCAAACAGATTGTTGGTACGGTCTCTGATCATCTGTACTGGAACAAACTACAGTTTTGGAAAATAAGTTTAAAATACTCAGGAATTAATAGCAGTACTGTGTGAGGAAATAATCTTTAATCTTGTTTGATGGAACCTGTGGTGGTTTGTCATTATGATAAGATCCTGTAGTAGGGTAAACACCATGAGCTGCCTTAATGTCTACATATATGTAATAGATACTTGAGCAACATGCATATATATATTTTTATTGACCCGTTCTTCCAGCTCATTAAACACAGCTGCCAGTTACTATCAGGAGAAAATGCAATGAAAAGTCATTTGAAGAGGGAGATGATTGGTTGTATTAAATCCACCATGTGTTGTTTATTTTGCTTTGTAAAAGAGAAGCCGTTTTATTGCAGATGTTTGCCAAAAAACAGTCATCACTAAGTGGGGTGAAGAGAGAAAGTGATAGAGAAATGTAATCTGATACAGCTTGTGGGAGAAAAAGCCTTTTCCAATGTTGCTGCGTAGTAATAGATATCCTCCTGTCAAAAATGTAGAGGAACAGTAGAACGAGCTTACCTGAGCTGCTGTCTTTATTTTCAAAAGTGTTTTGATTTCTAGCCTACATTGACAGTGAATGGCTATTAATATTATTTTTGTGTCCTCTAATTGTTCAACTGTTTATAAGGGAAATACAGACCAAGGTATGTATTAAGCACCCAACTCCCATTCGTTCTAAAATAATGTTGAGGTTCCTTGTTCCATGAAAATTTTCCACCACGTTCCTTAAGTTATCTTGTCATATGACCTTGTGAACCATTGCAGTTGATGACATTAAATGAAATGTGTATCTCATATGTAATATTAAGGGTCTAAAGGGAACTGACTGTTGTCTCTCCTTGGTGAAGTCATTTAACTTCACTGTGCATCAGTTACTTCCAGAACAACTAGCTGAGATTTTTTTTTTTTTTTAATAATAGGAATTTTCATTTTCAATTCAATCTTTATGAAATTTTCTGAGGTTGTGGATACAGTTTATGTCAACAAAAAGAAATTTTGAAAGAGATCCACCCAAGAATACTGCAGTAGTCACTATACTTTCATTCAGTGTCCATCAAATCAATCAAAAAAATTACTGCTGACTTCTCTTGTTGAACTGGGTATTTCATGAAGTAAGATTTAATTTACAGGTGCAAGTGTTTATCTGAAAGGACAATCTACAGTTGTAACAAATGAATTTAATGCTGCAAAGAAAGAGCAAGAGAAGCCTATCACTCTTCCTACAAAAACAGGACAGTCAGTATGTCATTTGTGAAATGTCATGCTTAATGCTGCCCTAAATTTCTACTTTATCTTCCTCTGCCCACTTTACATAGTTACTCACTAAAGAACTGTGTAAAAATTGTCATAGACTAATAACTTCTAAATTCAGAGTGCTGTCACTAGCTAGTAAAAATGACCTCCAGAGATACTATCATGTGCAATGTTGCACAATGGGTGATAAATGTAACTTTAATGCCAAATTCTTTATATGCAGAAACATAAAGATAACTTTATATTCTACTTGTTTTAACTAGTCTGTAGACACCTATTTCTGGTAGAGCAATGAGAGAACAATCTCTGTAATCTTTCATATTTGCAAAGTTTTAGAAATAATAGCTGTTAGTTAAGAAAAAAGGGGTATTTAGTTTCACTTATTTTACATTTTTAAAAAAACAAAACATCAAAACCCAAGTTGTTAGATACCTTAATTTCTAACAGTGATGCTTCTCTGTGCTCCTAATTCTTATAAAAGCAGAGAAAGCAACATGCCATCAGCACCAGAGCAGTGTATAGGCTACACATCATTTATACAACTAGACATTATGTCCCTGGGATGTTACAAAGAAGCAGCTGATTGAAGCGTTAACATGTCTTGAATCCTTTTCACTAAAAGACACAAGGTCACTGCACTGGCTTAGTGACTGAGAAGTTGATATCTGATTTCTTTCCATCCTTCTTGCTCTGACTGTGCCTTAATCCACTGACTTAGCCTTAGTACTTAGTCTTTTTTGGAGGGGGGAGGAGGTGAAAACAGCCTAAAGAAATGAATATTTATGTACATATTTCTGTAATTTAAATTCACTCATTGAATCCAGCTAGTACAGCTTCCACCAGTGGGAGGATCGAAATCTGTAGAAGTGCAAATACTGCTGGTGAGAAAGCTTTCTTCACTAAAATAAAAAGAAATGGAAGCAAACCTTGTGGTTAATGAGGATGAATATCATCAAAATGAGTGCATTCAGAGGAAACAGATACTCTTAAATGCTCTGTATATATTCTCCTTATGTTTTTCTTTCATAGCAAAAACGATAAGCAAAGGAAGAAGCATACTGATGCTGCCTCATGTACAGCTACCTATGTATCTCTATATCCTAGAAATACTGTTAATTCTCTCTTGTAATGATCATTACTTAACTGTAAGAAATAGGTGGCAAGCCCAGCTTGTTTACATGGGAGAGAGTGCAGACATGGTAAGGGAGAAAATGTATTTTATACTAGCTTTCCCATCTTTAGTCTCCAATTAATTGTACTTAAGCCAATAATCAAAGAGAGAACAATAAGATTTTACTCCATAATACATGAAGTGGTTTTCATTAAAATCACAAACCGAAGCTGGGCTTGGCCGTGAAGCCCCTGACACTGCCGTAGCCCAGCGAGGAAAAAACCAGTAGCCTCACGGCTAACCTGGGGACCGCTTTCCCTCCTGACCCGTCGTGGTCATGGCACTGCTGACAAAGGGAAGCAGCAGTCTTCTAGTGTGCAAGAATCCAGAAGGGTTGCAAAGAGGTATCAAAGGAAAACTAGAAGCTCTGCTGAGCTTACAGTGATGCCCTGAACATTTATTTTCTCTCAATTTTTATTTATTGTCTACTTATTTAGTCTATCTAATGAACAACCTCAGTATGTAACCTCATAATGAAAACATTACAGAAGATTTCATGCTTAGTTGGAGCTGAATTTGTCTCTTTGTTTAACCAAGACACACATTTGTAGGGTTATTAAAAAATAATGCATCCACTGTATATTTTAAAATAATTGCCTGACATTGATTTTGAAACTATGAAAATTATCAGAGAATAACAATATTATTGATAATGCATGCTCATTAATACTGTTACTTTTATCATTAGTGACAGTTCCTAGGAGCCACAGTTTTGAATTAAGCCTGTGTGCTAGCTTCTGTATAAAATCAGTCCAAAACCACAGACTTTGCCTCATAAAGCTTATGATCTAAATATAAGATAAGAGATGACAATAAGATGTGGCTGTAGACATAACACATCCACAGTCTAGGTTTTATTAACTGGGGAGGGCATTGCAGCAAAGGTGAATTTTAAAGGAAGAAATGAGTGAGGACGATGGGCTTTATTTTATATTGTGGGAAGCGTGAAAGAAATTGTAAGAGAGTCTCTTCTAAAATGAAGTACTGGGACTGTGGATATTGATCTGGAGTAGGTCACCTGCCATTTACTGAATATCATGAGAATTCTCGAGCTCTGAGATCTACAGGGACCTTTCTAGTGACTGGCATAAACAGCTAATTAAAAGCTAGTTATTGGCAACCATCGCAGAGGATATGTCTGGTAACACATCTGAAAAATAAGACTGGAGAACACTATCATATTCAGTAACTATCTAGTATCTTCAGTAGTCTTGTAATCTTTAATGTAACATAGAATATACAAGTTACTTAAAAATGTGTAGTAGTTGTCAGTTACTGCCCTTGATCTAGAAGTCCTTTTCAGGAAAGGTGGGGCTCATTAAAATAGAAGTTTACATAGGCTAATGATGTGGTCCCAGAAATCTGCTACTAAAATGATTATAAAGCAATGTTATAAACAATTAAATTTCAAGCCCCCGACAGCATGCATTGCCATAATAGATCCAGTAATCTTTCCATCCTCAGGTGGTGGATTTTCAAAGGTACGTTCATGCATATGTCACAAGGATTCATGTGGTCACTGCTGCCACCGACCTGCATTCCTTTCTGGGTTAGCTCCCACTGATACTAAAATTTGACTGTTTGTGCCAAGGCATAACTTGTGTTCCAGATATTTCCCCATTCCTGGCCCTGGAGACAGCACACATCTTCAGGAGAGTGTTCTGTGGTAGCCCTTGAACGTAAAGCAAGCACAATGCTTAATTTAGCCATAGTCTTTATCAAGCCTGTCTGAACGAGTGGTGCTGTGAGCCAAATGCCCTATTGATTTACAACACAGCAACAGTGGAAAGACGGGGGGAAAAAACACAGCACAGTGGATTTTGAAAGACAAAAAATAATACTGTCCCAGGATATTTTAAAATTCCAAATAGTGAGTTTATTTTTAGGTTAAAATGGACATTCTAACACCAAAACAAGTCATCTGGTAACGGTTCTCCTAAGAGAAATGCTTTTGAATGTGAATGGGAAAAGCTGTTCTTTGTGAGGTATTCTAATTTTAAAATTGTTTCCCAAAGCATCACAGTTTTCAAGAATTTCTGAAGAAAATAAAATACATACTGAAAATGTGCAAAATGAGAAACATAATTTTCCAATTAATTTAATATAGTCATGCTCTGCATCACACAAGCAGAATAATAATTTGATCAGAAAAGTAACAGGTAAGCCAAACATTCTTGTATTTAGAACAGTCTGGGTGGGGTTTTTTCCTATTGTTTTAAAGTTTTCATTAAAAAATAAGTAAGGTAATAGTGTAACAGAAATTGAAAGGCTCCATAGGTGTATGTTAATCGCTTAGTAAGAAATTAAAGACAGACCTTAGAGTAGATTAAATAATAAAAAAAAAGAATCTATATTCATTCCATATCTGTCTAAACTGATGCATTGTCACAGGCTTTTAATGGGTCCAAAGTCCCTGGAGGCTTCCAGACTTCAAGAAACTGAAATGAATCTGATGGAGGGGTTTTCAAATGGGTTTGTAAAGGTTTCAGGAGTTGCCTGTTGTTCTTACATATTACGACCTTGCCAGTTGTTGTAAAGAATTACTTGTTTGCTAGTTTAGTTTACCCAGTCTGAGACAACAATAATTCAGTAAATCAAAAGTTACTCATTAAGCATACTTTGTTTTCATTTTGAATATTTCCCATTTTTGCTAAGTGGGAAGGCATGAACTTTTCATCATGAAAAATCAACATGACCTTTTACAAAAATCAGGTGCAAGCATTTCAGCATTTGGATGTTCTGGCATTTTAATAAAAGACCAAATGAATTTTAACACTTAATGTATCTTAAAATGTGAATAGTAACATGAATTGCTTTCCCTCACTTCGCTTGAAATTTATTCATGTATTTTGAAGTGATCATAAGAGGTCACATAAGTAATAATAAAAAAACTTGACCAGGAAAAAAAAATGTGAAATTTAGGTAAGTTCCTTTTTATTAATTCCTTGAACACTCCTCAGCAATATATAATATATGATCGCTGTCAACACTTTTTGATTTTATTTGGTGTTTGCAAGGTATGAAGAAATGTTTCTCCTAATAGAATCTAAAGTATGTCATTGACTGTTTAAAAACTTGTAGGATTTGGAGCTGATGTGATGGGCAGGGTCATTATAGATACTGCTTAATGTATGTTGCTAACAGTAAACATGAAGCATGGAAGAACCATTGCAGACTACTCTTTATTGTATAAATCTCTAGTAAACATTATCACAACAGTGGCAGGAATTATTGGTTCCCAAAGGATTATGGCTTAATAGGAGAAACCGTTATGCACAAATTTGACCTTAACAATGCGACTTGACCATTTGGTGTCAATGTAGCTGCTTAGCTGAGTAAAGGTAAGGACATACTTGTATGCGTTGCTGGACTGGAGTTTGAGAGGAATGAGTTGTAGCAAATAGGTATTCTAGAGCAAAGGAGTTCACCTACACTGGACCAACACACTTCTGCAGTTTTTAGGTAGAACACCTTATCTGATAGTTATTTGAATAAATGTTGAATACACTAAATAATAAGAATTTTTATTTATAAAGATCTTTTGTTCTTCACCTAGGCATGACTCAGATTACCTGTTCATAGCTTAAAGCATTTCAAGTGAATGGGTGGAGCATTTAGGATTCATGTTTCCGGCACGCTGAACTCAACTGTAGTCGAAACTCAGAGGAATAAGTTAAACAGCTCCTTCCTTGCTCCTTTATTGCTGAAAAGTCTGTCTTTGGAAGCAGAAATGTTCACTTACACATACCGCTTAAAGAACATGCACTTTGAATTTTAGAGAACCAAGAACAAATTAATAGAAAAACACAGATTCTTTTTTTCCAAGCTATCACATCTGTGAGGTATATAGCATACATTGCACAAATTTAAGTATAGGTAAGGGGTAGAAGTTAAGCTATAAAGAATAACATTTGGTAATGCATTTTAATTGCTAGGAATGTTCTAAACTCTCAGTGGATAATTGATGGAGCTTCAGCATCCCTTTATTCTCTCTATGCTGTAGGGATTGTCTATCTTTTAGAATAGAATTTCCACCATTTTAGTTTACTTGAGTTGTGGAAGACAGCAAATAGCATTTTGGTAGGTATTTCTTGGCTGTTACTCTTTCCAGATGGCTCAGAGCGCGTTCCTGCAATGAAAGAAATTAATGTCAAAGTAGTTACATACAAGTCTTACGCACCAACAGTGCATTTTTGTGTCAGCAAAATAGTTCTGACAACTGGAGGGAATGCTTATATTTGAGGATATTCTGAGGAAGTAACCTCTGCAGTTAAATGCTTGTAGATTTTCCATTGTGGTGGCTCAATCCTGCTGTTTTCACTTAAGGAAAAATCTGGCATTGGTGCAATGCATCGGCATCTGGTTCAGTGCCTGTCATTACCTGTTTTTTGCATGGTTTGGTTTTCTCCTTTGTTAGAGGGTAACGTGCAGGCTAAGTTTTGTGTCACCCAAAGCCTGCTGGTTGAGTCGTGCAGTGAAGCTATCAGTCCTGCCTGTTACATCTGTGGCAATTCTACCCAGAGGAGATGTTGCAAGACAGTGAGTCCCCAGTGGGATGTAATAGAATGGAAGCAGATGGTGAGCTGAAGAAAATTTCAGGGGAGGATTACATTTTCCAGTTACTGTCTTTTTGATTTCACTGTTATTGTCTGATGAATTGTGTCAGATTTGATCCTTCAGATTGAAAAGCTGCTTCTCAATGTGCTCCCAAATGCACAGATAAAGTAAATGGCTGCTGCCAATGTGCTCTTTCAGAAACTTAATTTTTTAAATGCATATTAGGAAGGGCGTCTCGTTTTGTCATGTCTGCTGTGTGATTTTTGCCTTCAGCTGAGGATTTTTTTTTTCTGTTATAGTTTATGTTGATGACTGTGTTTTCAATAAGTTACTGTGTTTTGATCCATCATAGTATATACCTATGTACTTGTAATTTATTCTTGGACAAGGCAAGCAGAAATGCTTTCTCTTGCCCTGGCTTATTTACACAGCCTTCCTTTGGCTTATTTGTAGTCTCTGATTAACACTGGGGTCTATATAATCCCGTTTGCAAAAGTGAGACTAAGAGAGAAGGGAGACACAGACCCTGAGACCTCAGAACTGGAACTAACGTGGACACACAGCCAGAGTCCATCCCTAGTGGAAGAGTAAGCCCAACCTCTGGGGAATGTGAAGAATGGAAGCTGGTGACTTCTGGCACCAAGAGGAAGGCTCCTGCTCCACCTAAAGGCGTGCAACTGCAAAGCAGGTTCACTGCCCTCAAAGCTGAGGAGAAGCCAGATGTGCTTTCAAGCAAAGCGTCTGGGCCAGGTAACCCTGAGCCATGTGGCAGCTGTATCTTTTCTTTACAGTTTTCAGGAAACTATATCGAAGTAGAGGAGACTAAAATTAAGTCATAGGGTACTGCAGGAAGCAGTGTCCTGTCCAGAAAGCAGAGTCCAGTGTTGAAGCTTATCCATTTTGTACAAAACAGGGCACAAATTTGAGCATCTTCACTGTAAGAATACAGGGTACTCTGGAATCAGTGTGGTTTTTTGTTCTTTTGACCTTTGCTCCAATTACTTTCTAATAAAATAATTATTGGGCTAGGGAAGAAGTAGAGGACATTTAATTCCACAGACTAATGGTTTGGACAACGGTTGGGATGGGAGATGCTTTGCCTTTATGTAGCAGAGGGATTTTAATCCTGCTTTCCCAATTCTTCAGTGCCCCATGCAGTACAGTTGGCACCACTGCCTCATCCCTCTTGCTTCTTTTTGATTGTTTCCTAAATAAAAATCTGTTTTAATTGACAAGCAAATATTTGCCAAATTATATCATATTTGTGAAATAGACTGAAACAATGTTTTGAATTATTAAAAAAACCCAAAAAACCAAAAAACAAACCCTAAACTGTTTGCCTTCTAATAATAATGAAAAAGTTCACCCAGCCATGACTTTCAAGATAATCTGTTAAAGTCAGGACACTTCCTTTGCAAATTCTAAGCAAGTACGTGACCTCAACAATAACTCTCACTCAAGACCATGCGGATGCTTGATGACAACTTCAAACCTAGCACATGCTGAAAGGGCAACACTCTGTTTCCAGGACCCTATGGCTAAAATATTAGAAGCAGTGGTACCCAAAATATGAGTAGGTGTGACTGAGATGAACCGATCCTCAGGTTGGTGTGAAAATAAACATTGTGCAAAATGATCAGCCCTCAGCTGAGTGGAGACTGGAAAGTCTGTATTGGTCCAAACTCAAATTCCCTGGTGAATTACTAGTAAACATTTCTGTATTGCCTGGGAACTCCCAGACCTTTCAGTCCATGATTATTTTTTCTGATTATTAATTATTATTACATGACATAATTAAAATTCAAGAGGACTAAGAAACGTAAGGTTACAATTTACAAATTACCCATTTTCTGTTCAATACAGAGGCGTTTCATCTTCTCCATGTCATTTTCATCCACAATCGAGGACTGAATCTGTTCTTCTTCTAGCCATGATTCCATGCTAGAGATGCAGTAATAGCCAAAGAAGATTATTGAACGCACAAACATTATCTACATCCATCTTATCAATAAATGTGTCATGAGCCAATTTGATGCAATTACATAGAGGTGCCCTTTCTACAATACCAGTAGATCACTTTGATGTGCAACTTAAACAAGAATTCTTTAAAATACTTTACCTATGCAAAAAATAAGAAAATCAAAACCTGTTTTCAGCAAAAGGATATTCTCTAGATACTCATTAAAGAGAGGGCTGGTAGCTTAACTTAAAAAAAACAGCAGTAGAAAATCTTTCATATAAATTATGTGGAATCAGGACTTAAATCTTGGATACAATTAAGCCCCCCCTCTAGCTATGGCCAAACACTATTGTGCCTACCCCCATACTGGATGTTGCTAGAGTTAATAGTAGGGGTTTTTTTCTTATCACAAAATGATTATTACTGCTTTGGTGGCTATAAGTATGAAAGTGTAAACAGAAACAGACCTTTGCTGTATCATTCCTTTCTATATGCTTATATCGTGTTCAGTCATATTTTTCTGTTCTTTCAGTTAAATGCTCTGTGTTGATTTATTCCATTATGGAAGATGAGGTTATAAAAGAGTTTTGACTCTTTTGAATTGAATTGAGGTACAAGGAGTGGGTAAATCTAAATGAAGGTGAAGTTTGTAGTAGGTCATAATGACAGCTTTCTGACTGCTTCCTTTTATTTAGTGTTGGCTTATTTGCTCAGGCTTAGAAACTCATAAACATTGTAAATAGATATGTAAATGTAATGAACTTCTTTTCTAGACTGTTGTGGCTCAGCTTCCTTTGGTATATTTTAAAAATTGCAATTTCATATATTTCTTTGATCTTCTTCCTGTACTCATGTTGCAGATAACGAGGATATTTGAGCTACCTGCTGTTGTTGCTATTTAAGTATTGTGGTTAATGTGATTTAATGTGCTTTGAAAGGGTACATGTTTAACGCTTTTCATGCAAGAATTACTTAGAAGGATTGGAAGTTTCCAGCAATTCAGAATGTTTGACTCGGCTGCCATGTGCTACTTTCTGGAGCCTAAAAAGACAAGAGTGTCATCAGTTTTGAGGGGGAAGTAGGCTGTGGAATTCATATCTATATTCGTGAGAGACTGGCCAAATTATCACACAGCTGTATAGCCTTCACAAAGGCTGCTGCTCAAGCAGCTACATTGCTATCTCATCATGCAATTTTTCATCTAAAGAATAACAGTACATTGGAGGGATGTAAGGAGTTACATATAAAAAGGAGGATACAGTGAGAGAGAAAGTTTGGTCCCACAAACAGCTTGGTTGGGACAGCATGGTGGGGAAGAAATAGCGCATGGATTGGTGAGAAGGATTCAGAGCACAAGCATCTCATTGTTATTTCCTTTGCAGATCAAGTTTTGATACCTAAAACATAACTTATGAATAGTATGTAGTTTATTAGCCTAGTCAGTAGTTTATTAGAATGATAGCTGTAGAGACATATGTAAGGGTAGATATTTTGCAATTCTCAACATCTTTCAATACATATGGAAATCATACCATAAAGGTGCACATTGTTCTGTAAGTACCAACTCTGCATTCATCCAGAACTCTAGGAAAAGATGTACATGTGCACCTACTCACAGAGACAATGCTATCTTACCCTACTTAAGTCAGGTAGATTAAACTGCACGTATGTCATCCTAGAATTCCATGCACTCTGGTTGTAAAATGGAGTTTCCATGGGAAACAACACAAGCAAATTGGGATAACTACACTTCAACAAGCACTGGAATTTAACAGCGTTTAGGTGAAAATGGGTATTTAGTTTAAACTTTGATTTATGCTTTTATTAATCAGAGTCCAAACTCTTGATTCTGTTTCATCTGGTTTGCATTATTCCTATAGGATGGAATTAATGAAAAAAGTATCTTGAGTTTATTCTCCATAAAGGGAAGTTGGAGTTGCATATGGCCATTTTTGGAGTTCTTTCAAGCATTTCTATGTTCCAGCAACTTCCACGCTATGAAAGCCCCTTGGGGTTTTAGATAGTTATATGTGTCTTTTTGTTCCTCTCTAATGAAGCTATAATAAGCCACCAAATCTCTCAGAATCATTTTTCTAAAATGAAATACAAAACCAGTGCTGTGTTGCACTATCTCAGCCCTGTCAGCACTATGTGATAAAGTAGTATAAATACAAATTACAGAAGCAACAGTTTTTTCTACACAAAGGTAGGAAATATTACTTTTCTATGCATGTTTTTGATTTAGCGTAACTGCTGACTGAACTGAAACAGCTCTGGGGATTATCCTACATGAATTTGAGGAATGGTATAGTAGCCATTGAGCTACTATCAGCTAGCTCTTATGAAGTTGATGGCAATAGGAAAAGAAAAGCAGAGCTCTCATCACATTTGGAAAAATATTGGAAAGTGAAATTAAATTGCTTATTTTTAAAACAGACCAGAATGGTTAGAGTACAAGAACGTCATGACGACTCCCTGTGACTGACTGTCATGGACATTGGTGTCCGTGCTTCTGAATGGCTGCAGTTTCTGTAGACTGTTAAGACACAAATACCTCTTGAAATAGGGCTCAAAAGTTATGTTTCTAGTTTTTTCAGTAAGCATGTGAAAATTCCACATCAGGATTGCAGCTGTGTAATTCAGTATTTCTGTCATAATCAGTGATCTCATCTAAGTGTGTTCAT
This sequence comes from Fulmarus glacialis, assembly GCF_000690835.1. NCBI lineage: Eukaryota > Metazoa > Chordata > Aves > Procellariiformes > Procellariidae > Fulmarus > Fulmarus glacialis. The sequence continues at coordinate 43,680 of NW_009196045.1, read as the reverse complement.
TCCCCTTTCCCACACTTCTTAATGTGCAGAGAAGAGCTGGGCCTCACTTCTCCGAGCTACCTTATGCAACTCAAGGTAATACATCTCTGTTTCCCCCTCACTTTGAAAAATAAGGTTCTTTCGAAATCATTAGGTAATGATATTGCTCTGAAAGAACCACATAATATTTTAGCAGCAGGACTCCTCTTGGTAGTGGTTTAATAAGAGTGGAAATACAAGATTTAAAGTGACTGTGGTTTATAATATTGCAGGTAAATGCTACTTCCACTTGCCCCATGAAAATCTTTTCTAATAGAAACTAATACATTACTTTCAAGTAGTGTAGGCTGATAGAAATATTTTGGTGTGTTTGCATCTTTGTTTTTGAGCCTCCTAACGGAATACATTTGTGAATTATATACATTTGTTTTTCTTATCTCAATGTATGTAAATTGTATAGATAAAATCCATAAATTTTATTGTGCTACAATATGCTATACAACATAAAACTAAAGACCAAAACAAATTAGATCTCAACATAAACAAATACTTCAGGATTTTTCAGGAAGCTATGAAAGATATATGGGATTGATTTCTTTAGCATTGATAAGAATCTGTAACCTAAGTTTCCTGAGCCAGTATTTCTCTTAATTTATAATTGCAAGAGACAGAGATAACGCTGACCGCATAGCAAATGACGAATTTGTGGACTTCTTGAAATTTGGAAAGTAATACTTTAATTTGTATTTTTCTGTCCTCTCTCTGGCTGTTTTAGCATTCTCTTTTTCCATTCACTAGGCTCACATAACTTCATATTTGTTTACCTTTATTAACTTTAATTATAAAGTTTATATGCCCCTGTAAAGGGCTTTAGTGTAAAATCAAAACAGATCCTCTAGTAATCATAATTTTGAAATAAATGAAAAACACCTTGACAGGACTATCTTAAAGCACATTGGTGTAAAGAATTGAATATATGGAAAGAGCAATAACCTAACTTAATTCTCAGGAAACTACAGGCAAGAAATAGAATTTAGCTGCAGTGGTTTATTGTGGGAAAATCTTTGAAATTTATGCTGTTTATGACTGCACTGAAAAAGTAAAGAGGGTAGTGAAAATATATAACTTAGTGATAAAGTTAAAATAAAACAGCTGATACTATTCCTCTGTAGGACAGTAACCTTCCCCATATGTGGAAAATGTTAATGTTTCTTGATGAAAACAAATTTGTGACTTAAATTGCATAGTAAGACACTGGATATAGAATCATAGAATCATTAAGGTTGGAAAAGACTTCTAAGATCATCGAGTCCAACCGTCAACCCAACACCACCATGCCCACTAAACCATGTCCCTAAGCGCCTCATCTACACGTCTTTTAAATACCTCCAGGGATGGTGACTCCACCACTTCCCTGGGCAGCCTGTTCCAAGGCCTGACCACTCTTTCAGTAAAGAAGTTTTTCCTAATGTCCAGTCTAAACCTCCCCTGGTGCAACTTGAGGCCATTTCCTCTCGTCCTATCGCTTGTTACTTGGGAGAAGAGACCGACCCCCACCTCACTACAACCTCCTTTCAGGTAGTTGTAGAGCGCGATGAGGTCTCCCCTCAGCCTCCTCTTCTCCCGGCTAAACAGCCTCAGTTCCCTCAGCCGCTCCTCATCAGACTTGTTCTCTAGACCCTTCAGCAGCTTCGTTGCCCTTCTCTGGACACGCTCCAGCACCTCAATGTCCTTCTTGTAGTGAAGGGCCCAAAACCGAACACAGGATTCGAGGTGCGGCCTCACCAGTGCCGAGTACAGGGGCACGAATATGTTGGATTGCTGATAAATGAGACAGATGCCAGAGTAGTTAGACATGAATCACGTGAATGACTGGAATTCCTGGGCATTGTAAGGGTAAAACTGACTCCGAGTCATCAGCCTGGCAGCGCTGTTCTGCTGAACAACCTGAACCAGACTTGTAAGTGCTTGAAAGTACATGAGTACTCTTCAGTTCGATCATGATGACGGAGGAAGGATTTCTTTAGTAGTAAATGTTAGGTATCAGGTAGGAGGAAGTAAGCTACCACCTATAGCAACTGTTTAAGTAGAAGAGCGCATCGGAGAGATTGTATGTATGTGGTCATGATGCAAAGAAAAAGAAAGCTTCTGTAGACTCACTGTGTTGTGCTAAGTGCCTAGGTCTGGCTTAAATTAGGACTCTGGGGAAGAAGTGTTAATAGTTACGTGATACATTTCCACAATCATTTCTGCTTAGTCTCAGTCACAACAGGGAGCAGCATCAAGGTTGCTTGAACTTCTGTCCTTAGTCTGCAGTGCAAGAAATATGAGGTGAAACTGTGCTCTGGTTGAGTATTATGCATACCTAAGACAGAAGTAGCAAGGTATAAGCAATTTAAAGAGTTTAAGGACAACCGAGACTGTGTACCAAGAGAAATTAATTTTCATCAAAATATAATTATGAAGTCTGAAGTCTTAAAAGATACACACACGTACAGATGCACATGGATACATGTGCACACACAGGAAAGAAAGAAGAAGGAAGAAAGAAAAAAATTAAAAAAAAAGCAATCCTTGTCAGTTACCAGTTAGATGCGAGCAGGTGGATTCTAGATCATACTGGAAAGGACAGAGAAAGTAAGCCAGCTCTGGCTCCAGACCGCAGTGTCTTGTGTGGAGTCATGAGGAATCTCTAATATAGAAAGAATCTCTTGATAGCCCTCTCTGGTCTCTGTAAATAATAGGCATGAGTGAAACAGTGCTTGTTTTGAAAGGCTAAATGTACATCTGTCATTGACAGAGCACTTATTTTTCTTTTCCTTTGGACAGGGCTAAGGTTAAGACAAAAATAGATCCTGCTGCATCTTTTCTGACCATGTATATGACATTGTGTATTTCATTCCATTCTTTAGTATGTCAGAACTGTGGAAGTCAGCTTGTTCCTTTCAGCTTGTTCTTAATGTTAGAGTTTTCTGTTTTCTATGATTTTACTGGAAAGAGGCAAAACCCCCAAGAAAAGGGTTCAGAATGTGGAACCTTAATTATTAGTACATAATCCAGATTTAGAGGACTTCTATCAAGGGTGTAGAAATTCACTTTTTTAGTACGTATTTTTTACAAAGCTGTGAACCTTGGTTAATATTAGAAAGTCTGATGAACTAAAATAGATGTCCTTTGCTTTGAAGTCAGATGACTCAGTTGAACCACAGGCCCTTGAGCTTTTCAGTGCTGCATTGGTATGGAGGTTCTGACTTTTAAAATGGATGTTAATTATTGAAATGAAAAGCAGGTAGGTTTGGCTTCTTTTTTCCCCTGTTGAAACATTTTTCTGCAATATGCTTTGAGCTTTTATTGAAAATTTGTGAAGATATTACCCTAATGTTAATAGTTAGTGATTTGGACCATGTAGTCAAGGAATACTGTTATATGTTGCTGAGGACTACTTGCCTTCTTTGACCCATGCCTTGTGTAATAACTGTATACCGCATTTCTATTCCATCCCCTGCCAGAAACTGGTAAGATATGGGCAGGCCTTTGGTTTACTCTCACTCACCGAAGAGGTTTTCTCACAGGGGTGTGCAAAGAGGGAAAAATAGGAGAACTGGGATTCATGAAAATATCTTCCAGCTGAAACATCCCCAAAGCCAGTCATGCCACATTTGGAAGCTCCATTCCTCCAAGCTGTCAGAAACCTAGCTTTCAGTGATTGTGGCCTGATTGTCAAAGCACAGAGTGACTATGTCTCCTGCTAACTACCATAGGAATTGAATGTTCGGCACATCCTAAAGTCATTCTGGGATTTCCTTCTTGTTTATTTGGATATATGCCTGAAGAATGGCAAAAGAAGAAGTAAAGATTTGTAAGCCAAACCTATAAGAAGTTGGGGTGAAAATTCTCACTTTTTGCTCTTCTATCATTATTCGTATTAGGCAGCCTTTGAAATGTAGAAAAAGAACAATGACATTGTAAGTTCCTACCAGATTTTTAGGGGGGAAAATCATTGCAATTTGGAAGGAAAAAGAAAGGAAAAATTACCAAAATTTTTCTGGCTCTTTTAGAGAGAGAGCACACATGTGAAGCAGAATGGATGCACATTCCACCACACGTACGAAGTCTCTTCCAAGGCTTTGTTCCTGTTTGACTCTGGCTCTAGTTCTCCCAGCAGATGTGTGATTTGGACCTCACATTTGTAGCACTGGAACAGTCTAAGGCCCTTAGTGAAAGAACACTTTGGAATCAGATCTCTGAAAAATACTAGGATTGAAAAAGGTTAATTACAAATAGAGCTTTAGAATATAGAATAGAATGTTTCCTATAGAAAATAGAAAGTGTCACCAGATTTGAAGTCTTTCAAAGAAACCTCAACTTATCTCTATTTGGTTCTGTAGGAATGATTAAATATTTCTGGTTACATCACAAGGACAATGCGGTTTCAACTGAATTTGTAAGGACAATTTATTTTGAGACACTGAATGAAGCCTGCTGTGTAAGGGTAGAGTAAGTCTACCTAGACCAAAACTAAAGGAAGTTTCAGATGACTTCAGTGGAATGCTTTAAGGGAAAAGGTATTGTCAAATAGTAAAGCTTCAAAGCACAGAATTTGGGTATATCAGTGTGGCAGTTTTGGGGAAAAGTATTGGGGAGGGGCATTTAGCCAGAGGTTTAACTGGCTTTACTGGCAGATATATGATGTGTAATCCTTTATTCACAATATAGTTGGAAACTTGTAGAGTCTGGATTGCACGGATGCTCCTAAATGCTGCATAAAGATGAACGGTGCTCATGGAATAAATGTATTTCTGTGTATTTCAGTTTTACGTATTGTGCTTTCAGCACGTCGTACAGAACAAACAAAATTATAGCCCCCCAAATTGCAGCTATTTCAAGATAAATATTTCCAGTGATGCTAAATTTTTCAACGACAGTTTTCATAACATGTAATCATGTCTTTTGGCTGCAGACTGGTAAGTTTTCAAGCACAGATAGCTAAATCTAAAGTGTGCTCTATTTCTTTTGCTTTTTATTAAAGGTAAAACTTCAGTTCATAAACCAGATTTCATATATTAAAATCAGGTCATCACTTGCATTGTTCTCTGAGGCACCTGGCGCAGATACTAGAAAACAAAAACTACACTTTATAGAGCGGTAACTTTAATTTTCTGTTACTGATAGGTGCATACAGGCTTCTCTGGTTGTAAATTGTTTCCTGAATTCTGCACTGTGTTCATCCTTTAAGAACACTTTAGCCTATAAAAACTGCAAAAGCATATAAACAGCAATATGCTAGTTGACTGAGAAAGCATAAACCACAGAGAAGTGAGTTAATTTCAATTTTCCCTAATATACAAGCACCTGTAATTTCTCTTCCACTTGTTGATGTTTGGGTGCAGCTGTCTGTTGCTGTGTTTCATGATAGTAGCTTTAACTGAAATTGTATTTTGAATTTGCTAATAGCACTCATTGTAATTACTGTGTAATACTTAATTGGAATTCATGTAATTATTATTTTAAACTACTTTGCATGTTCTGATTTGAATTTTTAATTTAGAAAACACATAGTCAGATCTTCGATCTGATTCCCTTTGGATCACTGAGGATGGAGCATACATTTTAATGTTTCAGGTTATTTGTATGCAACAGAATTTTTCTAATCTAGACTCCTGAATATATGCTAGTACTTATATGTGCAAAGTTACTGTCAGTCCAGTGTAATATATTTTAAGTTCTAAAATCTATGTTCAGTTGCACAATAAAATAGTTTAGATTTGAGGTTCTTTAATAAAATAATATATGTATAAAATACTGTGACTTACAAAGTACAACTGCAAGTTACATTTCTATGCCTTTTTTACATGCACACTCTTAATAAAAATAGCTAGTTGTGCATATATACAAATTTTTATTATTTATTTCTGAAAAATAAGTATCTTTATATCAAATTTAGAAGTCAATTTACAGGGTTTAAAAGCAAACTCTACGGATAGGATACTAGGACATGATTAAACAGGTATGGTTTAAAGAGGTGTGATCAACTTTCTACCTGGCTGTGGCCTCTTGATGAGCTCGTAACGGCTGATATTGTATTATTCTTTTTCTGTAAAAGTACGGGGAGTCTCATTTGCATCCAAGGCCTAGGGAGGTGTTTCTCTTATGAATAGTTTCAGTCCTGGTGTCCTGACACATTGGCTTCAGTGAAACTAAGTATTATTCTGAAGCAGGGCCTAAAGTATCACCGGGATCTTGTCTAGTGGCACCAAGCCTGTCCAATGTATAAAATAATAAGGCAGACACTATTTTAACACAATAATTTGGTCAGCCTTACTTTGTTTAGTCCATCTCCAAGTGTTATAGAAAGAAGTGATGTAATTATCTGTATTCTGTTATTGAAAGGCTAAGTATGTCTCATGAAGAAAATCTCAAAAAGATTTTAATTAAGTTAAACTAAAATAAGAGCTGAAGTATAGAAAGTGCCCTAAAGAATCTTTAATATCAAAATGAACTCATAGCATCTTCTAAAATAAAAATTAAAGGATGCAAGTTAATATTCCTTCAGTAAAGAAAATTGAAACAGAATTGTACATTTAGTTTTAGAGGTCTTGAATACTTAGCTCTTACCAAGTCCTGTTTTCTTTCTGTCTGTCTCTCAAGTAGACCATGAACTAACCAAGCCTTGCTGGAGATATGTTTTTAATAATGTCTCTCAGAAAACAGTGTGTCCGTCTTGCTGAAAAACTCACCGTCCCCCCTGCTCTTGCTACATAGAAAGTAAACTTAGTCCTTGTAGAAGGCCACTGCTGAATCTGGTACCATGGGAGGTAGTTTCCTTACAGCAGTGTGTGAATTCAGCTTATTAATCTTAATTCTGGAAAAAATACCCTTTACTAACCTGTTAACATCATCCACTAACTATGTGTATCTCCGTTAGCAATACTGTAATGCCATGGAAAGGAAATCAAACTGTAAGAAAATCTTAGGATGCTATTTGCAGCAGGACAAGTTTGTAGATCTTTTGTTTATAGTTTGGAAAACTTGGTGAGTGCCTGCAGATTGTCAGATGCCAAATGATACATGAGCTCCAGCAGCACTGCACTGCAGTTAATGACCTACTGTTTCAGGGGTTTCAAGTCTGAGGTTGGATTTATGTCATATTTCTTCACAACGTCTGTGGTAGATGCCTTACAGCTTGTGCTTCACATACAATTTAAAGGCCAGTGTTAATATTTTCAAATCAGAGCATATGCATGAATCTTTTTATGTATGTGTACCTCTTGTGGTTGTTGCTGCTGCTTGCCCCCTGTCCAGTATTCAGCCGTATGGTTCCTTGCACTTTTTCTTCATCTTTGTTTCTGCTGCTGCTTCCTGTACATTTGCTCGTAAGAACTAAGTTTTTCTTTTTCTTTTTTTTTTCCTAACCTTGATGAATGGCCTATATCTCAATGCCAAAGCTCACCTTTTTCTTAACTGAAAATGATTGATAGAGCAAGAATAACAATGGAACAGTTTATGTGTCCTGACAACCTCAGCTTTTGCTAGGGCTTCCCTCAAGCGATTGGCAGAAGTGTTATTCTGTGCAGGAATTTAGATACCTATGAATCTAGTGAGAAACGAAGTGGGATTTTGAAACTCCTACTATATAGTCTGAATACCTTTTAAAAATAGCAAGCCCAGAGTGCTCTGTTGATTTTCTATCATGGAGTACTTTGAGGGACAAATATTCCTTTTTGTTCTGCACAGATGGCATAATTTTGGCAGATGAACTACAGATTATCAAATACAAGTTCACATACTTTTATTTGTTTTAAATGTTAAGAAATAAGATGAAAGACCATGAATATACTTTTTTCAAAAACATTCATTATTCCTACATCTGCATATACTTTGATGGACATGCTACATAATTCTATAGTGTTTTAAGATTATTATTACTGTTCTTGCTGTGCTATCATTTAAACATGCTGTTTTCCCTGAGCATATCTGCAAACATTTTTATTATTAAAATGAATGTAACAATAACCTTCTTGGAATAATGTCTGGATAAATTACTTTTAAATATAATGAGCTCCTAAGGCCAAATTTTTGAATGGCATGGCAAGGTGGCTTCACTAAGATCAGGAGACTTGTACCGGACTAGACCTACAGAAGATCTGAATATAAAGCTTAAGACAGTTGTTTGTTAAAATTTGTATGTCTAAATTTAGGCAGAGAAGGAAAAAAAATCAAAAAGTTACTCAAGTAGAACAGATGTCTAAGTGATACTGACTTTCACAGGTTCCTAAGTCATGAAGACTTATGACAGTTTTGCTCCTAGATCTGTGAATAGAAATGTGCTGGGAGAAGTTAATGGCTTTGAAAATAAGAGACCAAAGTACAGTAACATCCTTGAAAATGCTGACTTCATAAGTCAACACTTAAATGGGAGCCTGTCTTCCTACTAAATAGCTTCTTAACTTCGTTCTTATCATAGTAGTCCTTAATTAAAGTAGTTAAAAGGAGTTGGGTCATAAAACTGCACTGGTTTTTTGTGCTAAAAAGAATTTCTGCACTCAGCAAGACTTCATCAGTTCTCATAACTTAGCAGTTGAGTCAATAATCTTCTTTTCACTATGGTGAACCACACATTGAGAATGCCATAAGCAATTACTTAATCTTTGTAACTCAGGGTTAGTTCAGGACCACAGTGGTCTAATTAAAAAGTACTTCAGTGTATCATTGATTTCTTGATATGACAACAAAGTCCTACTTAATTCTGCATTACTTTGAAGCCAGTAATGCTGATAGCCAAGATATCTACATAAACACTGAAGGGTAGAGAAAGAGGCAAACGTGTCCATGCATGCAGTTTGTAGGGGCAGAAAGGGAAGAATCAAGAAAGATCAGAAAATGGAGAGAAGAACTTAACTCGTGGGGGAAAACCAGGTCTATGATACTGGTTTAAAATACTTGTTCAATCAGCCAATCTAACTAAATTCTGAAGGAAGGTTTGTTTTTGTTTTCTTAAGATAAAGCTTTGCAAAAAGTACCGCATTGCTAGCATCAGGCATTGGACTTCAGTGATCTATTCTCTTGTCAAAACATCAACATTGCAAATTCATTGCATTGCCTTACGAATGACCTCCTCTTAGCCCTGCTTTCTGTAGTTTAGAGTTTCATTCATTTGTCATGTTGCAATCCTATTTCTGGTTTAAATTTCCACTTCTGTTGAAGACATAAGTCCAAGTAGTAGTGTAAAAAGACTCATAACCTCATCCATAACTGTCATGACCTTTAATTCAGAAGCCATAGCTCCAGAATAGCTGCAGTTAATAGTCTTTTCAGGAAGTCTATTCAGTCTTTGACTAAAAATTCATACAGTAATGTTGATTGGGAAATTGAAAAGACTCATGTGGAAAGTGAATTGGAAAACAGAATTTTCCTCTTTTTCTAAGAGGAAAAAGAAATCTCACAATTTTAGTCATTATTTCAGTTCAGATGTCCTACTAGCATGCTTCTTGCTCCAATTTTGCTCTGTAGTTTTGTGCTTTATTTTATTTTTACAGCACATGAAAGCAGTTATGTTATGGAGTCTGGTGTCATGAGATGATGCTGTCTACTTGTATAACTCTCAGTAAAGAATAAAATGTAAGAAAATTGAATGATAACAACAGTGTCAGGCTAATCAGGTGAAATATTTTGCTTTTTAAACATTTGAATTTCTGTAAAATATATTCTCCACATGAAGCTGCTGCTCACTGGAATACTCTTGCTCATTCATCACTAAAAACAGTTTCCCTAGAAAAAAAACCAATTGACAGTCTCTACCCTGCTACCATTAATGAAAAATAAGATGGTATAGCCTACGTCCATTTATACTAAACAGCTGTGAGCAATTGTTATGGGCAGGCTATAAAAATCTCACTCTGATTGTCTTTGCATTTATGGACTTTTTGTAATCAGGATACTAGCTCAAGCAGAACAGAACTTTCCTACTACTTTGGAGTTAAATCTGCACCTGCCTGATTAGAAACCAAAGTAGATATCTTCTGTAGGCTTGAATAAACTCCAAATATTTCATCTTGGAGAATTCCAGAAAGTTGAGTATATGAAGGACTGAAAAAGAAAAAGGGTAAAACTAAATTCAGAGCTCAAGTCCCCTTGTCTTCTCAAAACTCCTCTTTTGGTATTTAGAATTCTATTTACACCCAAACGAGCTCCACTGTCGAAGGAATGGCATCTGTCAAAGTCAGTGCCGTCAATGTGATGTGCCAGTAAATCCTTTATATTTTTGCATCTTTTCTCACACACCAGGAATTACTTTGACATGTTGAAACAAATGCCATCAAACCCATTTTCACAAATTTCGGTTGTGCTCAAATTCTTAGTATACTTCTGCTTCTTGCCTTTTCTATAACAATACATTAAATTCATCATCACATCTACAGTGTTGAAGATTATCCAACTTCTAGAAACTAGTTCGGATGGAGCATCTTCTTGTTCATAGTGAATTCAGGATCTTTCAGTTATGCACGTATTCCCTCCCTCCCCAATTATTTTAATACCCTTGCATAGTTGGACTCCTCACAGAGAATCATTAATAATCTTTAATAATGTTAAATGCTTTAGAATCACCTGTTTTAGAAAGAAAGCTGCCTTCTCATAGTCTTGCTATGTGCTGGGGACTCGCTTCTTACAGCAAAAAAGTGTAGCTTGGTGTAGCTCATGTAGAGCTGTTTCCCATATTTCCAGAGAATTGATTTGAGGATTTTAACAGCTCCTTTCTTGCTCCCGGCTCACCTTGTCAAGCTGCATAACTCCACAGGACTGTGGAGCCTCTTATCATCTCTTAGCCCCAAGGATTCAGACAAAGATCTGCTTCTAGCTTCACACCGTGCTGGGTAACATAGCAACCCTTCCAGCTGGCTCCCGCCAGAGATGCCTAAAGTCACCGTTACCCTCAGATTCTGCCCTTTTATGGTTTCTTACCGAGCTCTAAAAGGAAAAAAAGCTCATTATTTTGTTGCTAAGTCCATAGTGTTCTAAATTGTACTGACTCTTTGGTCAGAGTTCAGTGCAACAATAGGGAATATTTTTTGACTGAGATAAAGTTTTGGGAGACATATTATGTATTGCTTGCAATTTTGAAACGTAGCAAGTGCTATAAAATGTTTCTTCTTCAGCTGACCCAAAACCATGAAGAATAGAGTAGATAGCCTGTGCATGTAAAACACCTTGCCTTTTCTTGATGAAACTGAAAATACATTTAGAGGGGTTTCTTGGTTGTTATTTTCCCCTATATTTGATAACCCATTGATAATCTTGACCAATTCTTCAGTTTCAAGAAGAAACTAGTAGAGAGTCACAAAATGCTGCTAGTGTCGTTAAACATTATTGCTTTATATAAAATATAATTCATATGAATAAAAGGCTGAATATAATTAAAATTTTATTTTAATATATGTTCGAATGTTTAAGAAATATCTCTTTCCTTTGGGTTGTTCAAGTTGTTTTGAATCACTGTGATAGCTCTATAAAAATATTTTAGCTTTTTAATGTACAGTAAGTTGAACTGGTTTCAAAAATGAATATATAAATGTACAAGATATTTGAAACGTGTCTCTTGCAACAAAATTCAGAAGTGTCGGAATTTGCTATGTTACTAAGCATTAAAATCGAGGCCATTTTTCTCTTAAGAAGCAAGAAGCAAAACTAGTTCCTCAGAAAATACACATTTTGAACCCAGGAAGTTTGTGTTATTATATATGAGTATATGTAAAATTCACAGTCTGAAATGTCGTTGGCAGGTGTTGGAGGTTAACCCCAGTGGGCAGCTAAGCCTCCACCAGCCGCACACTCACTCCCACAGTGAAACGGGGGAGAGAATCGGGAGGGCAAAAGTGAGAAATACTCGTGGCTTGAGATAAAGACTGTTTAATAGATAAAGCAAAGCTGCACATGCAAGCAAAGAAAAATAAGGAATTCATTCACTACCTCCCATCGACAGGCAGATGTTTTGCCGTTTCCAGGAAAGTGGGGCTTCATCATGCGTAAGGCTTACTTAGGAAGACAAATGCAGTAACTCTGATCATCCCCCCATCCTCCCTCTTTCCCCCAGCTTTTATTGCTGAGCACGACATCAAATGGTCTGGAATATCCCTTTGGTCAGTTGGGGTCGGCTGTCCCAGCTGTGTCCTCTCCCAATTCACCTCGCACCCCCAGCCCACTCGCTGGTGGGGCAGCCTGAGAAACAGGGAAGGTCTTGAGGCTGTGTAAGCACTGCTCAGCAGTAAATAAAACATCCCTGTGTTTTCAACACTGTTTTGGTCACAGATCCAAAACACAGCACCATAGGGGCTGCTATGAAGAAAATTAACTCCATTCAAGCCAAAAACAGTGTAGCAGGTTTCACTGGATCTCAAAGAACTTTTCACAAACTGTAGAGTATTTATGATTAATTTTTCACTACCCATTTTATAAATGCGAATACTTGGACTAATATTAGTATGTTTCTCAATTCATGCTGTGAGCCTCGGCTGATGTAGAAATAACGTATTTCTGTTTGAAAAAATATTCTTGCTAAAAAAAGAAACCCAAACATTTTACTAATGAATGCGTTATCATAGTACTTCTATTCCCTTCACCTTCTCTCTCCATATGCTTTTACATATGCGTAAGCATAACTATCTGTTCTCAGATAAGTCTCCTTAACTCTGAAAAAAACCCCAAACTCTGCCATAATAAGAGTAATAGTTTGAATTGAAAAACTGCACAACTTGAACAATTTACAAATTGTCTATTTCTTATCTCAGTACTCACATGATGCGGTTGTTAATATTTTCACCAGTAACCTATGTTTTAAAAGCAGCAACCTCGCCCATATAACTATATCTAAATGACTTGTGCTTGCCACTTTGCTCTTCAACCAAAGTGAGAAAACTACTGTAGTATATGCATCATTAGTTCTAATAGCCATATAGTTTAGATAAGCATTTTGTGATGTCAAACCCCAAAATACTTCTCCTAAATACAACAGCAGTTTGAAAGGATATGGCTCAGAAATGGTTCACAAGTTGTATTGTTCAGTTTAAAATGCATTTTACAAGCCATGGAAATTTTTTGAATTAATTGTGTGAACAAATCATCTGGACATTGTTTTGAAAATTAACTAGTGACTTAAGGTTTTTAATGCTTGACTTGACATATTTTAGTTTGATTTTTCTCAGTGGATGCGCAGCACTATTTTAAGATTAAGTATCCTCCCAGTTGTTTGAATGTGAACAGCAAAGCATGTGTATCACTAGCCAGTTTTCAAAATCTTGGAGTCTACCCGTTCATCTCCCTTTCAATCAAGTAAATAAGGCAATTTCTAGTTCTGCCTAAGAAATTGCAAATACTGTACTTAACTGCTGATGTCAGAGGCTACTTCAGTACATGTGAAGTCAGCAAAGTGATTAACGATTCATAAAAATTAATACATTTCCCAAAAGAATTTGCAGGGATTCGTCCTGCTGTACTCCACGGGAGCTACATGACTTAATCCCCATGACCTGCACTTTATAAGTAACCTTTTGGGAAAATAAGCAACTTAAACAGCTGGAGACATATACTGTTACAAGGTATTGCACGGCATTACAGCACTCCAGATAAAAATCATTCTTGAAATGAAAATGTTATTGAGAGACTTAAACTGGAAACTCAGAATCAAAAAAAGCTATGTTGGTAGTGACTGGCTTGTGGGGGATTCGTGTTCCAAATATTGAAAACTTTATGGCGTTATCCATGACAGGGCTGAAAGAGGACACGACGAGTTGGGTTTCACCATGGTATTCACGCAAATGAGTATATTTTAGAAATACGTCATGAAAGTTTCCAGCAGACATAAAAATAAAAAAATATTGTGATTGAGGACAAATATGTTAGTGAAGGAATAAGGTGTCTTTGACTTCTAAATATATACACAGTAATTCATTATAAATGTAGTTCAGGAAGCTGAAAGGAACATATGCAGTGTGCTGAGAAGGTAGGACCTTTCTGCAGAAATGCAGTAAAAATCAGCGGTTTCTAAGGTGCATTATCAAATGGGATCTTCATCTATCTCAGTAAAATATAGAATCTTCATTTATTCATTCATTTTTTGATGTGTTCAATCATTCCAGTTCCATATAGAATCTTTTTTTCCCCTACTCTACAGAAATTATTTTTCATGCAAGGGGTGATGTGCAGTACATTTTTCAGTGCCTTTAAATGCAAATACTTGGCTTTTAATTCAAAGAAACAGGTAGTTGTTTTACAGGCTTGCATAGATTGATATCCTGGAGTCAATTATGTAATATCTTTCTAAATTTCTACCATACTTACGTATAAAAGTACATTTATTGCTTTGAACCATACTTGCTTATAGTGGTATTTACTCAGGTAGCATATCCATTGACCTTGCTTATGTGGGTACGTGAGGGACCATACTATTTTACTCTCAGAAAGTAGATGAAAACTACGTGATGCTGAAATTATTTATTTCATATAAATAACTGAAGCAAGATCATTAACCTCCTTCCAGCACTGTGACCATATCCTCTTCTCCACACACTGCCCTTTTAATCACACCATTGATCATTCATCATCTTTCATACCATATTCAAAAACTTTGTCCTTGCCATGAGGGATATACACAGTTTCTAAACTCTGTCCTTTAAAACATGGAAAGTTGTAAGGAAAAGGGAAGCAAGAGTAAAATGAACATTTTGCAGTTTTCTATCATTACTTATATGCAACTGTTTATGATTTAATTCTTCAGATGCTTACACAAGCCATGACTCTTCAGGATACGTATTTTTTTATGTATATCACTTATCGCATGGGTGCAAACCAGCTTAGTTAGACTTAAATCTGGTGTTCATTTAGCTGTTGTAACAGTGAACTATAGACGCACTGTTACAATTGGCTCTATGCAATTTGCTCTCTCAGAAGAGGAAAGGTACCATATCACAAAAAGCCCATCACCTTCAGCAATGAGAGTCTTCTAATTGACTTTAATGGGCATTAATCAGGCCTGGTGCCAGTGATTGTTTATGTGCATATTTATATTTAAGCAGTAAACACTGGAAGCGTTCATTAAGCTTAACGGTAAAAGTGGCTGACCTCAGTATCAAAAACAGTCACATACAAATAGTAAATTAAATCAAGCATTAATCAAAACTGCAAAATAGCCTGCTTAATCCTTTCAGAAACAACACACCCACAACCTTCCCCCAAACCCTTGTCAAACAAATGGTTTTTGCAGCATAACTGGAAGGTCATCAAGTCCTGGGCTATTTCAGGAGCAAGTTCCAGATGGTCTCTAACATGCTGAATAATGTACATCTATGTGGGAGTGGGGAGAGGGGGGCTCAAAGGAACTATTACACTGATACGAGTAAAACCATGCATTTTACATTCATATATGACAAGGTAGGTGTTACAATTAAAAAAGCTCTTGCATCCTTTGTTTCAAGTGGCAAAAATAACTTGTTTCGAGAATCTTTACTGACAATATCTATTTCATATTTCACTCAACGACACTCTACAAACCTTTAGCTTTTGTTTGGTTTGTATTTGTCTTGATTACGAGAGCGCTAGTATTTTAATGGTATGTGGTATTCTTAGCTTGACATTCCATGAGCAGTAATCTTTTATCTTGTAATTCTTACAATGCTATAAAGTGAAAATCTAACAGCTATATATGCATTATTATACATAAGATAATACATATATGTTTAAAATTGTTTTGCATGAATTTATTTTAACTGCACAGGACAGAAAGACAGTAAATGCTTTTTGAGCATAACATGTAAAACTCCAACTATCTATATGCCTCAGACTACATCACCACCTTGAATGAGTTTGTTCTGAGGCTGCCTGTCTGCCCACATCATGTGTAATAGGGAAAAGCACTGACCAGATATTAAGCTAAGAACAAAAGCAGACAACCTGAGGCAGTTGTTTACTTAGGTCAGAGGTGAAAAAGGGATTTATTAACCAATGGTCCTTTTCAACATTAGAGCTCTTAGCCCTAATGTTATATTCTGACCAATGCTATGATGAAAGATAAAGGACATGGAGTAAATATACTTCTGGTGCCTTCATTTCTGCATGCAGGAAGATACAGATAGCACTGTATTGATATCAATTATAGAATAAAAAAGAAACAAAACTAAATACAATAATGTTAAATAATAATAATGAAGCTACTTATGTCACAGAATGGAAAGCTCCTTTTCCCATTGCCATCTTTTGAGTTCCCTTATGGCCATAGCTCTAAATCCATGATATTGGTGAAATTCTGTTCCTGCGTAAAGAGACCAAGGATATGGAAGAAATTGCACATAGATAAATCAGTGCATCGTTTTTGTCCTAAGGTAATAATATTTCAAAGTACTTTCATTCTGATGGTTTTCAGAATAACTATTTGAAGTGAATTGTTGACCTTGGACAAATTCCTGGAAGAGAGAGTGATGTACATGTCACAAAAGAAATCATTGTTATAGGCACAGGTAGTGACAGTGCTCGGTGTCGACAAACAAGTTAAGTTGACATAAAGCCTACCATTCAATTACTGGCATAAAGAAATCTCCTCTGAAACAAGATTGAAGTATGGCCTGTGGCACCACAAGTTTGAATAATAGAGCAATGGTAAAAATTAGACAATATCAGTGATGCATTAAGAGAAAAATTTAATTTCTAATCCTCATCATGTGTCTGTTCAGTGGACTAATACAAAATTTAAATTTCCTATACAATCAATGTTCAATAATTGAATTTTTATAATATTTTGTACAGAACTAAAAATATGTTTCCAGTTTGATACTGTGGCTATTGACTCAAGATACTTAAGATTTCTGAACTCTCCACTAGAGTTGTCTTCTCCAGGTCTGTCACTGTTCATGAGCTTCAAAGTGCATTGATATTGTTTAGCCAATCAATTTATGCAAAAGAATACACAAACCCATTCACAACAGCAAATTGTTTCCTGGAAAGTTTGGATCACTAAAGTTGATAGGCTATTGACAAAATATTATCTAGAAGACAATAGAAAACCAAAATAAAAATCATTGTCAAACAGCTGCTATCACTAAGCATACAATAATGCTCGGGCTTAACTTTGGCTGGACAGTGTTTTGAGATCTACTTTAGGGTGACTGAAGAAAATTAGGTGTGAGAACTCTGCAAGATCATGTCCTTCAAAGAGAAATCTAATGAAAGGGTAAGGAAATTATGAGTTTCCCACTGATGACTAGCTACAGGTGTTCTTAGGGGAATGTATAAGAGTGAATGAGAACTACAGATATTAATTACATTATGGTCATGATTAAGGGGCATGTGAATTTAAAAGTAGACAGGAGTATGGACAGATAAGTCTTTAATGATCATACACATCCCGAAGTCTCAAAAGAAGTAGAATAGGTACAAGGAATTCTAAAGACTTGGAGAAGGGGAAAATTAAGTCATTAGGCTCAATCTTTTCTGTGAGAAAATCTAGTGATTTCCATAGGGTTTTGCCCCTTCCTCTGGGGATTGTTCCAACTGGCAGATCTAAGCTTCTGCTTTATATATTGATTCATCTGTTCCAAATATTCAGTTCTCAATACACAATGTAAGTTATCATGTCAATAAATAAGTAGCATAACAATATGCAATGAGACTGTTCCTGAAAGTAACAGGTGCATGTTTTCTTCATGATTCTGCATGATTGTTGTGATTTTGAGTTAGTCAAGATAACCCCAACCTTTTAAATAGCCAAGCTCACTGAGGCCTCAGCTTGTCCTTGAGAAGTAAAATTCTGTTGAGCCAGTCTGGTTGCTCGCAATGTCAAAGGAGCACATAACTCTGTTTTTCCTAGAATGTGAAGTTGTGTTCTGCTTCTGCGTAGGTTAGTGTCACTTCATCACCCGCTACAGTAGGGATTCTGATGTATATACCTGTGATTTGAAAGGTATTACAAATTTTTAAGCGCTCCCTTTTTATAACAGGAATTCTGCAGAAGAGGAGGAAGAGGAACTAATGGTATTACTATACATGAAAATTTTAATTTAAAAGACAGATACTTAGTAACAAAGAAACAACCAGATCATTAATTCTAGCTATTTGATTGTTTCTGTCAAAAACCAGATGATAAAATAATATGCTAGTTAACTAAAAGCATCTCAGAGGAACTTTACAGAAGCATGTCTGTCATTCAGGTGATTTTCCTATAGCTTCCTGCCTGCAGTGAATGCTCTTCCTCAGGGTTTAAAGTTTCTGCTGTTTTTTTTAAAGTTTACATGCTCATATATGAGGAATGAAATGATAAATTTAGGAAAAGAATCTGCATTTGATATGTTTCCTGTTTTTCATATGGAGAAATTTCATTTTTTTTCTATTCTAAGGCTTAATTTCCAATAAACAAATGTTTTATTCTTCTGAGTCAGGTATGTGAACAGGCACCTTAAATCTTAATGTCCAAATCCTCTATGCATTTCTACTTGTTTGGAATATTTATGTACTTTCCTGTACATATGAGCTTATCTGTGACCTATAAGGAACTAAAAGAAATGGGACTACTTCACATGTGAAATATACTAAAGTTTAACAGTCACTTTTAGCAAAAAAAAAAAGAGTTTGGGAAGTTATTAGAATAAATATTAAGATGAATGATGGGAATTAAAGTCTACCTAAGGTAATAGACAATCTGGCCTTGTTTGAACTCTGTTGGAGTTTTGCTGTTGAATTTACCAACATCAAACTTCATAGACTTTAATATAATGTTTTTCACTTGAAAATCTTTAAAAGGTACACTGCATTTGATTTATTTCAAATTTCCTAACATAGCTCAAGTTGGGGTAGAGAATGTGGTTCCTGTACATTTAAAATTTTATCAGCAGTTGAACAAGAAATCTTTTTTTAAATAAAAACAAGCTCAAAGATCCATTTTAAGTCAGCAGCCACTCGCAAGACTACTCCCTGACACTGCACAAGAGAATTGTGATGGATTAACTGAGTGCATAACAGATATTGTTTTAGTGCATTAGCCCTGATTTCCTGTTCAAAGTGATTGATTGAGCCTCAGTCAAGACAGTGTCCACAGCAAATATTAAGCAAACTTACCCAGACACAATCAATCACTCTTATCAAAGGATCACCACATTTGGAGGAAAAAAATGCTAAAGCACTACCTGCTTTGCACTGTGTTCATCGAGTTTAAATTATTTTTCTTAAAAGCACAGAAGAACAGATTGCCTTTGTAAAACTATTGTTTGCTTCAGTTTATTTCTTCAGGCTGGTCAGCTGTAATGTATAGAGGTGTAATTTGCTTATATTACAGCACGCTTGCTATTTTTTAAAAAATAAATGTTTCAAAAAAGATGTGGTGAAGGTATCATAAGCTAATTTGAATATTTAGAGAATAACCTGACAATAAGAAAGGTCATTTGTCTATAAAAATTGACCTTGGTGGTTTCAGCCGTCATTGATTACCACTAGTAACAATACTTTTCCTCCGAGGACTGCATTTCTAAAGAATTCTGTTATATTCTGCTGTTATTTTACTTAGTTCATTTAAAAATTACTTAAGCTCCTATAAATATTGTTTAGGCATAGTCAAAAGGTCTTATATATAGCAGGCAAATGCGATTTTATCATTTCAAGGGTATGGAAGATTCTATTTTTTTTCCTAAGTGATGTGACTGAGCTTTGTGGTGCTCTGTTACAGCAGGCTGTTGTTAAGCAAGACATTGTTAGTGGCGTCCTGTTGGGATGGGTCTCTGTCTGCAAACTCTAACAACAAACTGAGACAGCACAGGGGTTTTTGAGCTCTCTCTTGCATGGGGGAGTTTAGACTCTCAACACCCTTAGTAGGATCCTATTTAATCACCAGAAGAAAAAAAAAAAAAAAAGTTTTTTTTTACATAGATAGGAGTGAAAGGACCTGCCAAACTGGTCTAAAATAGAGAACGAAGACTCATGATCCTACACTATAGGAAAGAAGTGAAGTAGCAAAATTTCATCACTGAAGGTTGTTTTTTCTTAAAAGCTAAGACATTACTTATAAAAAATAGTGGAAGAATGGAAAATGAGGATTAAGGAAGTTAGTAGTCAACTACAGGAGAAACTGTGGAGTTAGAATTGCTCTGTGGCCCATGATTTCCCCACTATGCAGCAATGTAAACTTATGAACTTTCTCCATTGGCTTGGGAACTATAAAATAGTGGTATCAGACATGTTTCCCTAAAGGAATTCTCCCCATGAATCACTGCTTCATCTTTATGGCCACTACATACCATCAGCCTGCTAGAAAGCAATTTAATCGGGTTTTCTCAGTTTAACAGCAGTACCAGCATATCCTTTTTTAGGACCACTGTTGATAGCTCAAGACACCACTACCAACTGTGTTTCAGCTTTCACTTTATTTTTTTCAAGATAAGCTATAAAAATAATCTCTTGAAACCAACCTCTGCTTTCCTGGTAGAGGGATTCTTCCACTCCTGTTTATATTCTAGCTGGAAATAAGAATTTGCCCCAGTACTATGACTCAACATTTAATCCATGCACATTTACGCAGTTTTCAGTTGCCTTCCATCCGAGTAACTCACCAGAGTGACTGTCTGGAGTCTAAGATCCCTCCAACCTCTAATAATCCTGGTTAGATGGGTTTTTATAGCGTAAGCAGAGTAAAACAACTTCTTACAATTCGGTCAAGAACACAAATGCTTGTCCTGTTTACATCCAAGAGAGCATCTGCAACAGACTTTAATTGCTTCAGAGCATGCAGTGGGAATGTCTTCAAATGAATTTAAATTGCAAGCTTGGTCAACTAAAATGCTTTTTATTGTTCATTGGCAGCCATTCAACCCAATTTTTACACTCTGATTGTAGTGCATAGCTGCTTTGGTGTGTGCATGTTAATAACACATCAATATATCCATCCAAAAAAACCATTATCTAAATGTATGTGACACCATGTATCAGAGTTTATAAAAACCTACAGTCATAGAAAATATATTTATATTATACATTGTAAGATTCACCTAGTAAGCAAATAGTTTCCCTTTCCTATGTTTTCATTTTCTTCCTTCACTTACAAAATGAAAGAGGAATGAGGGAAGTGGAACAAGCTGCAGTGAACAAACTGCAGCACTCCCCTGCTACCTCCCTCTTCTATCTCCTCCCCACAGACATGCTTCCAGCTTTCTCCAGACCA
Organism: Fulmarus glacialis; assembly: GCF_000690835.1. Classification (NCBI taxonomy): domain Eukaryota; kingdom Metazoa; phylum Chordata; class Aves; order Procellariiformes; family Procellariidae; genus Fulmarus; species Fulmarus glacialis. Next base: position 22,517 of record NW_009196045.1, on the reverse strand, counting down.
GTGTTCATAGAAGGACGTATGATGTCTCCTTTTTTCTTTCCCTTTTCGTTAGTGGTAGGAGAGTCAATATAGGAGGAAACATCAGCAGTAGAAAGTGTCTGTACACACATGGAATGTTTCACTGGTCATCTCCGGGCATTTTTGCTTTCTATCATGTAAGTCACAGGGAGTCAAGCTTGAAGAGTTGATAGCAAAAGTGTATTTTTTGACATATTGTCCAATTTTGACTCATCATAACTATACAGTCCTTTACATCTAGGCCACTTTACTTTTTTTGCACTAGCTTTTTTTACAATAAATCTGATGAAGGTCTTTTAGTGTATGAAGTATGACTGAAAGCCATGTTTGTTTTTTTTATGCCTTATCATTTGAAAAATTCAAGCTAGCAGTGGAAGTTGCGTTTTTGCACTACTGATTCAGTTACAGCAACATGTAGTAGATGATTTATGTGATAAAGAGATTTCTTATTAACCTCATTGAGGTCTTTTGAGTTTCTCAGTAATTTTTGTCTCCGTTATATGCTATCCATGTGTATTGGGCTTACGTGCCAAGGTTTTGGTAGTGGGGAGGACCGTGAGAAGAGGTCAGGAGCTGCTCCCATGTCGAGCAGAGCCAGTTTCAGAGGGCTTTAAAATGGACCCGCTGCTGCCCAAAGCTGACCTCATCAGCGATGCTGGTGGCTCCTCTGTAATAACATATTTAAGAAAGGGTAAAAAACACTACATAAACTGTTGACTGTAGTGATTTGTCTGTCTGTGCTTGTACAACCTGTAAACTGAGATTGTGCACGTTATAATGTGTACGCAGATTATCAGTAATTGTATCTTTTATGCCAGAGTTTCTTAAAAATAGACAAACACTGAATTATACCCACAATAAAAAAGAATGGACTTCAGAGTAATGATAATAAAATCCACAGCACATACCTGTGGTGCCTGCTTTCGGGGCTCTGCAGAATGTTATAGCTCGGTTAAGTGAGGTCTTTTGCACTGTGTGTAGTAGTCTTGGATCAAGCCATTCTGTAGCAAGGCATTTAAGTTGTACAAGTTTCCTAAATATTCAATGAGAGTTTCTTAAAGCATTTTTAATTAAGATATAAAGATACAAAGAAATATGCTCTACTAATTTTCTTTACTTAATAGACTAAACTAAGGTAAACCATGGGAGACGGTATAGTGTTTCAAGGAAATGTCCTCATCAGACAGAGATTAAATTAGGTCATCTTGATAACCTGGTTTGGTGAACCAAATTGGTTTGTTATATGATAGTACTTCCCCTGGAGTTTTGGGTTAAAAATAGTGAAATAGTAAAAGAAAATCTCCAAAAGGGATTTTGCATCTCAGCGGATGTTTTTCCTTTGAACAAAATGATGTTTCATTTTATAATTGAAATACAGTATGCCTTTGAACTTTCAATAGCTAAAGCTATTAAGTAAGAGTATCACATTTCATTTATTATATTACATTTTAAGTTCAGTCTATGCATTTTTAATTCTGTTTATGTCTTGAGAGCTTGCCTCTAGTGGAATAAAACCAATCAAGAATCTAGAACACGAATTAAAATTTAGGTCCTAATTCACCATTGCCCTGTGGTTCCTTTGTGTTTGCTTGAATAAGTACAAAGGACAAATAAAGTAAATGTAAGGACCCTCTGGGGAATACTGTTATTGTACAGGGTCAGATAATGCTCAAATTCTGCCAGGCCCACTTAAGAGTCCCTTAATGTAAGAAAGCTGTGCTCCACAGGGACTGAAGATAGAAGGACATACATTAGCTCTATGCCAGGGCAAGGTATCAGAAAGGATAGCCAAAATAAATGGTTTCACAGAGAATCTGTGTTCATAATATTAAAAAAGAAGTGAATGAATTGATAGTGAAGGTCAGGTCTATGTGAGTTAGCCTGCACGTAAACTAATAGTGGTGACTTTCCTAGCTTTCAGAAGTCTGTAAATAAAAAAGAAAACAACGTGATAGACGGGAGGAGAGGACGTATCAGGGTACTGGGGGAAAAAATCTTACATATGTATCTCTTAAGAAGTCGTCTTACGAGCCGAAACATGGTGTGGTGGGTTGACCCTAGCCAGCAGTTAAAGCCCCACCTGGCTGCTCACTCACTCACCCCCCAGTGCGATGGAGGAGAGAATCGGACAGGCAAAAGCAAGAAAACTCATGACTTGAGATAAACACATTTTAATAAGTGAAGTGGCAAATGCAAGCAAAGCAAAATAAGGAATTTATTCACTGCTTCCCATTGGCAGGCAGATGTTTTGCTATTTCCAGGAAAGCCAGGGCTTCACCACTCATAAAGCTTACTTGGGATGACAAATGCCATAACTCTGAACATCCTGCCCTTCCTCTCTCTTTCCCCCAGCTTTTATTGCTGAGCACGACATCAAATGGTCTGGAATATCCCTTTGGTCAGTTGGGGTCAGCTGTCCCAGCTGTGTCCCCTCCCAGCTTCTTGTTGGGCAGCAGAAGCATGAGCAGCAGAGGGGAGCTGTTATGGACTGACCACAACCCCCCATTGCCCATCCCCTCTGTGCCGCTCCAGGGAAGAGGAAGTAGAGGAGTCGGGAATGAAAGACTGAAGTTGAGCCTGGGGGAAAAAAAAAGGGTGGGGTGGTGAGAAGGTGTTTTAGCTTTTGTCTTTGTTTCTCACCATCCAAATATATTTTTAATTGGCAATAAATTAAATTAATTTTCCCCAACTCAAGTCTGTTTTGCCCATGACGGTAACTGGTAAACAATCTCTCTGTCTTAATCTTGACTTATGAACTTTTCTGTCTTATTTTTTCTCCCTGTGCTGTTGAGGATGGGGAGGGAGAGAGCAGCTGGGTGGGCATCAGGCAGCCAAACAAGATAAACCCATCACATGTAGGAACTGAAGACGTCTTCCTCTTGTGCCACCACATGGATACATGTCTACATGTGTGTTTTCATTATTCTTTCACTCCTGACTTTGCTATGTAATTTTTAGTTTTGCTTCTTTTAAATCAGAAAAAAAAAAATGTAATCTTAAGGTACAATCAGAGCTCATCTTTGTTAACAGAACAATTTTCAGCAGCCTTTTTTATATTCAGTTATTTTCTTTGTCATTAATGGGCTCATAATTCTGTCAAAACAAAGACTGAAAAAATGACATGTGTGATTTAGTATTCACCTTTTTAAAGGACATAGCTTTTCTGAGTACAGGAGGAGGATTCAGGGCTGAATGTTCAACATTCAGGAAGGGTACTGTGTTTTTCAACCCTAAGGACTGTTTGACATCCCTGGAATTAGAGTAAGGCTAGGTCTTTGAAAATCTATGTCTATCTTTTGCATTTATGAAGGAGGCATTTTTCCCATTATCAGATTTGTCTGGCCAATGTAAAGGGTTTTTTTTCTAGGAGGGCTTCATTTTTTTTTTTGTTTTCTTGTCAGGGAGTCCTTCTAGGTAGGCTTGATTTTAAAGTTCATTTTTGCCATTTAATGATAGGAGAACAGTACATGTGATCACTATACGGAGCAGAGGGCAAGTGTGTTAGAGCAAGGCTGTATCTCAGGAACAGTCTTCTGAGGAGAATCTAAACCATAATGCTATTTAATATCAGGATATTCTACTATATTTCAATGAATATCTATCTAGGAAATACAGTGAATACTTTGCTCGTGTATTTTTGCTTTCACTTATATCTATCTAGGAAATACAGTGAATACTTTGCTCGTGTATTTTTGCTTTCACTTGACCGTAAGTCTTTTTAATTGGGGAAAGTACAGGAGATGATGATATGTTTTAAACTTTTCCACAAAGACTTTGATATGCTGTTTTTATTTTTCCCCCCTTCCCAGGCATCCTTCTGCACTCTTGAGGCTTTATTCTTTTTGTTTGTTTGTTTGTTTGTTTGTTCCTTCCTACTGGTCCTCTGTGAGCAAAGCGGTGGGAACAGTTCTTTAGCTGTTTGTACTCACGTGTCACGCACTTCTCGGGACTTAGTTATTCCAGTCTCTCTCCCTTCCTCAGTTCTTGATGTTCTGACATTCAGATGAGTCACCAAATGCATTATTTTTTTGGCTGTTAGATTGATTTCATATGTGAAATTCATTTCAAATGCCCATTCTGAATGTACTTGTCTACCTTCAATTTGCCTGGCATATTGAACAGAATCCGATTAGATGTGTTTATAAAATGACTTATCTTCCAGGCCTGCAATTCAGCTGAAAGTGTGAGATGACTGGGGAATTTGTAGCTTGCAAGCTTCAATTGCTGGAACATACTGAGTCATCAAATATATCTTTCCTTTGTAGATGCAAAGCAAGTTTCACCTTGGGTATTTAATTACAGCATGCAGCATAGTTGGGTAGTGTGTAGGCGTTAATGTCAACTGAGTCTACGGAGTAGTATCTAAACGGCCTTGTTTTGTCTAACAGACTAGATCCTTTGTCTAATAGACTAAGGTGTAACTTGTATTTGAAACTAGTGTGATAAAGTGTGAAATTCCCTGCACAAAACTCAACCATAAAACGCAAAATATTTGCCACACATTTCTATTTCAAGTTTTGTTCCTAAATTTGATATTTATCTAGAAGCGGCTTCCTTCAAACTGGTTGTAAAAACTTGATTTCTGTGTATAGGGTTATATTAGTATATCTTCTTGACCGTGTATAATTATGAGAGATTATTCTCATTAAAACTGTTGTTTTAGGCTTCTTTCCAGTATTACTTTGAAAACCAGTTGTGATTGTATGCTGAAAACTAGAATAATCAGAAGCACTCATAGTATGCTTAGGTAATAGAAAATAAATAAAAATAATTTAGTACTATAAAAAGGGGTATGTATTGTGACAATGGCCATGACCAAATATCTGATGGGAGCAGATGAATATTACGGTGATTTTCTTTACCATCAGAGTGCGAATGTAGTTCTACTGATATATTTACATATCACTGTTCTTCTCTATCAGCTAGCAATGATATACTATTTCTAGATGAAAATAGTCAGCAAAACATTTCTTCCAGTTTTAATCAGTAAAGTTGTATATAATTTTAAAACTATATACACAGAGAAGGTGTATAAACCAAAACCAGTAATAATCCTAAAATTAGGTGTGTGTACAATGAGAAGATACGTTAGTTCATTTTTGTGAAGGGAAATTAGAATAACATAGATGTTATTTTTTCCTATTTATTTATTTACAGTATAATTATATCTAAAGATTCTAAGATTATATTCTCTGCTTTACTACTGCCATATGGGAGTGTTACTAGCAAGTCAGTATAGAACATGCAATCTATTTACTGTTATCTTTTATGGAATTCTTGCTGGTGCTGACTTTGAGGAATGTATCATTAAAGCACCTTATCCTTAAAACACACTGTTAAAGCAACATTTCTGATGATGTACCACTGTGATACATGGTCAGCACCAGGCTCCTTGCTGCTACATTCCTCAGAGCATAATATTGCAAAAGAAAAATAAAAAAGGACGATTACTGCAAAAATGTGGTGTTAACTTTGAAAAATTAATGTACTGAATATGTTGTGGTACCTCTTTTGTTGACTCAGGTCCTCAATCTTTCCACTATATAGTGCCAATATACTGTCAGAAAATTCATATGATTATGATGAAAGAATTACATCATCAATTATCTTCCCTGCTTTAGGATAAAATCTTACTGATATTTGTAAATATTTGCTTGCTCTTGCAAGTATTTTCTTAAAATGTGAGTATGATTCCATCAAAAAGCCTGTATGAAAACACAGCCCAAATTTGGCGAAGTTCAGACAGAGGTTTTATAGCCGAGGCCTTTCTTTGATCAGAACTTGAAACCCGTCAAAGGAAAGGGGCCATAAAATCAATTCTAAGCAATCTTGGAAATGAGGTAATAATCCATTAATCTTATCAATATAAGTATGAAATTTTCTGCTGTACTTTATGCCTATACATTTGTAAGAATTTTATCAGTGGAAATGGGACAGAAGCCATAGGATTACTGTGGGGGTGACTTCCTCACACTTCGACTGCAGGCTTTGTTTTCAATTTATTTTTTTAAAATTTTTTTTAATCAGTGAAAATACATAATTCATTTATGGAATGATGCCAACCAAAACTTGTTACTGGTTGCACATTAAACGAGAATTAGTGGGAAGCTTATAATGTATGACTCATAAATCAGTGTTGAAAGTTTAAGTGGCAAGTATTAGAGAAAGCAATACCGTGATCTGTGTGGTACAATTCAAGGTGTGGCCTGTTACTGATCAAACTATTTGGGAACTACTACAAATATATGTTGTTATTTAGATAGGGTTGTGCCCTGGCTTCACTCTACTTTAATCCCTGTATATAAAAACCACTAGATAATACTCAGAAATTGTTTCTTTAAAAAGAAGTTCCATTTCTTAGCATACAGACAGCTGCTTCTCTCACCTAGTCTCTCAGTATCAGACTATTGCTCTCTGAACAACCCAGTTTGCCTGGTCTGGCTAACTAGGCAAACCAAAGCATCTGTAGATAACATGAGTTTTGTTATCTATCATTTCTAGGAACTGTCAAAGAGAGTGCAGGCTCTTAGAGCAAACATAATTTTATTTTTCTCCTTCCCCTAGAGGCCTCCCACCCCTTCGAGAACTTTTCTATATGTAACGAAGTGTAGTTGCCTTTACAGAAACGGAATCTACATGGCCTTAACAACTGGGCTTTCTCCACTCTCCTGAGATGAGCGAGGATTATCCCTTTGCTCCTCATTTTCCTGTGAGTTGTCCTATTCTCTTGTTCATTTCAGTTATACCTTCCCACATTAGAAACATCATCATGGGATCATGGAATGAAGGTGGAGGCCAAGAAGAATAGCCTCAACGTTTTAAAGATTCTTTCCATGTAACAGAATCTAGCAGTCTTGACTTTTGAATAGATCTTTGAAATAGGTGGCAAAATTTCTGCATCAGTCTTGGAAGACAAGTATTATTGCAAGTGGTGCAAGCCTCATTTTATTGAGCTAAGCAGCAGAAGACAAGAACTGAGTACCAGAAGGGTATTTGCCAGTATGGCTCTTCTTTCATTTTTGATCAACAACTTCTATTTTCCTCAAATGTATTCGTTACTTAAAAATCTGATCTGAATAATTCTGCTTAATTCATGCTTGCCATCTATACTGTACACTTAGAAAATCACTGTGTTTAATATTCAGAAATCTTAGAATTGTAGTTAGCTTTGCTTATGTTCAAAGGTAATAGGTTATCTGAAACTTCTTAAATTTTGTTTGTTTGTTTGTTTTGAGGGGTACATTATATACATATGAATGTGAACTAGCTTAATTTGAAAGGTTGAACGAAAGTTCCAAATTTCAGAGGCTATCAAAGGCATTATCTTCTTGTTGGAAAATGTTAAAACAGTGGAATTCTGTGTGGCTTGTAATGGCAAGTTCTCCTTTGGTACTGATTTCTGGTCATTTTTTCAACAATAAAATAAAAGACACGCTGTCTTCCAATTGAAGAACTAAGTGTAGCTGCTAAAATGATTGTTACTTCATAATCATTTAAGACAGCTAATGATATAAATAGTGGTTTGGAATTTTCTCATGGAATTCCACTATGTTGATTATTTGATTTTCATGCTAGACTAAATGTTATAATCTATGATACTTATTTTTTCTACAGCAAGATCTATTTGTGACACATACCGTATTTTAAATGATGAAATAACTTGGAGACTTTACTGATGATTTTTCCTCCTAAGGAAATTTTAAAGTGTTATTTACTGATATTGAGAGTGTGCCGTATCACAGGTACTACAAACATAAAGATGTGTAGCTAAACTACCATGGAACTATTAGGGGAGGAATACAGCGATACAATTTCTCCGTAACATAAAAAGCTTACTGAATATATCCTTTCTTAAAACCTCTGGAAGTATCTAATAGGACAGATGTTAACTGAAACAAAAAGATATTTTTGGGTTATTTCAGCATAATGTAGAAGGCACTAGCTACACGTATATTCTCTTTCATTATATTTTCTACTGAAATTCACAATAAATTGCTTTTTAAAGCAAATACTAATGAAACAAGACCTACTTGCCTTCTTTCAGTACATATATACTATGAGCTGGATCCATAAAGCACATTAAGTTTTCCAGATTTATGCATGCTAATTTTTTTGTTTTGTTACTACGGCTAAAGTTACTGTAGTGTCGTCAAAATAGGGTGTGATCACAATGTCTTCGTCCTTCTCTGTATAAAACACCTTTTTGGATAGTATACTATTAAAACTGTGCAGGTGCTTTGGTTTTATTGTAAATATTACCTAACCGAGAATGCAGTAAATGGGAAACTATAGTTTTAAGCATTGTTTGATTTCTTCTTCTCTCAAAAAGATGGTAATTCTAAATTTAAATGTAGACTGTACCCAGTTTCTACAGCCTGCTGGGCCTGCATGCATCAGTTTGAGAATTTTGTGTAAAAGGCTTATGGATTGTCATATAAAAGAAAAGTTGTATTTATGTAGCTTGTGATTTCAAAATTGGAAGGAATTTTTATTTTATCTACTTTACGTAATTCTCACCTGACTGATTATTAAAAGCAGCACAAAGCTCTAGATGAAAGCAGTAGTCTATTTATTCCCATAGCTTTTTCAAGATCCTATGTTACTCTGCTGTAAGACAGAAGACATTATAGTGAATCACCTGGAATTCCATATAATGCAGAAGCATGCAATATCAGACTTACAACTGTAAAACACTTCTCATTGTCATGGTTAATTTTTCTCCAAACACTTGCCACAGCTTCACATAATTTTTTGCCTTAAATAAAAATATAGCAGTTGCATGTATATGTGATATTCTCACCCAGAACACTAAAAATGTATGTGCCTGTAGTCACTGGGTAAATTACGAGCCTACCTTTGGATCAGAAGCACTTGCATCATAGGGAAATATTCCATGATGCTACATAATTTCAGGCCTAATTAGTTTTCCAAACCTTTCTCTTTTTGGCAGAGAGGAGCGAGTGGGGAAGCAGTGTGTACTGAAGCTGTCTTAGTCTGCAGTGAAAACTCAACTGAGGTGACTCTTTTGTCATTGATTATTGGAGAGGTTTTCTCCAGCTGGATGCCTTCTGCCTGGTCACCGTAAATTAGTTTTGTGTCACTGCCTCTAACAACCAAAACACACTGATAGCCTTTAAATGATGGTTTATGTGACCTGAGACAAGATCTAGCCTTTTTTTTCTGCTCTATTACTTTCAAAGAATAGTCTTTCTATTATTAACATGCTGTAGTAAACTAATTTTAAATTCTTTTAAAATTTACAGTGGTTTTGTTCATGTTTCATCTCATGAATGCAAACCTTACTGGAATTGTAAACTATTAATGAGCAGATGTCTGTATATGCGTTTTAATAATGTGATGTTTTTTATTATTTTAGAATGGTTTAGTTTCATGTTTTTTCAGAACTCTTCTGGCTTGATTTTTCTACAGCTGTATAAATAAGATAGGAATTCTCTGACAGTATGATGAAGTTATAAAAACATAAACTGGCTATGAGGGCACAGTCCTGGCGGTAAGCAACTAGGTCTACCCTAGCAGGTACAACAGGCAGAATCTTCTCTGATCGGAGTCAAATTTCATGAAGCAAAAAAGGTGGTGAATAACAATACCTTAGGAATAAACATTTCTGTTAAAATTGGGCGTTTTTCATCTGGCTTTCAGGTAAAGCTCAAAATTTGAAACTGTTTAATAGTAGTTTTTAATACTTGTAAGCTTGTAGTGTTGCCAGTTTCCAAATGAGTAGTCCATTGCTTTCTAAAGAAAAGCTTTCAAAAAAGTAAATACGCAAATTCAATTTTACACATAATTGCATTTTTGATTAAGAACAGCTAATTCCTCTTTTGCATTACTGTCTAAGTCTCTGAGGGGGTTTTATTGTTTGTTAATTTGACACATTGAAGGTGATTTTCAATCTGCTGCTACAGAAAGGCTAAGAAAAAAACCCGAACTGGTTCCAGTCGACTCCAACAGTCCCACTGCAGGACAGAGCTGAGCCTGTTGCCCGCTGGTCGTGCCTTGAAAAGAACCAAGCTTATCTTGGTGAAGTCCTGGTAGCCATTATAGAACAAATTTCATGTGTTCCTTGAATTAATCTTCTTCCTCAAAGGTTTGTAAGGCAGATTGTGTGCTCTTCAGCTCCAGGACAGTTACATAGGCTTACTAACCCACTTTAGATGGTTTTATGGTACTTCTGAGCCTTGTTTGGAAAACAAAAATCTCCTTATAGTAATGGTACTCACAAGGTTCATGAGGTTTAAGTAATTTTACACTGTAGAAATGAACAATATCTACTAAGGGTAACAAAAAAATGTTATTCATATTAAAGTTTCTCATTTATTTACTGTAGTAAAGTCCAGTCTTCTACTACTGTGATTCTTTTGTAAAAACCTTGGAGTACTTCGATCGAAAATGGAATACAAAGAGGATTTGTGAGTGGATTACTGCAGTACGGCGTCTTGACGCATGGCCTTTCACATCCTGTTTCACAAACTTTTCATCACCTCATTATTTTCTGACACTTTACAGAAGGTGAAGAATGCTCAATGAAAATACATAAATCATGAGACCTCTTCAAAACTTCCTGTCCCCTTTGCTACTCAGGAGTGCTAAAATGGTGGAGCTTTCATTCTTGGCACTCAATTCATAAGAGGTTGTCCAGTGAAAAGAAAGATGTAAAATAGAGTAGAATACAAGGAAACAAAGCTACTATTATGAAACAGAGAAATGAGGAAATATGTAGATAAAAGAAAGACAGCAGGAAGAAATGGAGGATGAGTGCAAGAATTTATTTTTAAGGCACTAAAAGATGAAAAGTCAAGAAAAGTGTAAGGGGGATTGATTTTGTCAGTGTTGTGGAAGAATTACATCTCACTGGAGAATTGGCATAGATTTTTAATTCTAACGGATAAAGGCTAATTGTTACGAAATTCATTTTACTTTGTTGGTATGCAGTCAGATGTATCTTTCAAACACAGATTTAGTATCCTGACTGAGTACAGAATCAGGACAGAATATTCTTCAAAACACAGCTAGCTTTATGTAGCCATGATTAGTTCAATGCATGGTTCTAGTCAACAGAAAGGTGAAAGGGGGACCACATGCCATGGTTCTGTGTCAGTTATACTTGCGGGACACAGATAAATGGCAGGTAAGTGCAAAGGTGTATTGTTTATCCATAGTGAGTAACAGCAAAAGTTCAACTGTGGGTGATAAACATGGTGGATGCTGCACATAGTGCTGTAATTTTCTATAAAGAATGACTTTGCCGTCTTCATTTTAGCTAGTTTGCACAACTTACGTCAAAAACAACCCCTGTGGGATCAGTCCACAAAATGTTTCCTAACAGACTTTGCTGCTGTATTGGGTTTATGCGGCAAGGTTCTGGTAGCTGAGGGGCTGCAGGGGTGGCATCTGTGAGGAGAGGTCATTAGAAAAGTTTTCGGGGTCTTTTCCCTTTCACTTTACTTAGCCATTTATGCCAATGTAAGGTTTAAAAAAAGCTTTTATAAACCATAGATACACTGCCTTGGATTTCGTATGCTTTATGCAACCACTTTGGGGCACAGGGATATAACTACGTAAGACACAGAGCAGTAAGGGATCAGGCCGTGTACTACTAGTCTTCACCGCTGTGACAAGAGGCTTGAGAATACAGTCATGAAATTTTCTGATATTGATTTCCTGCACGTGCAGGAAGCAGTAGAAACAGTTCATAGATATAGGAAGTCTTCCAGTTTTTCTGCATGTTAACATGGGAATTTAAACATAGCTACTTATAAGACAGTGTTAACTGGTCTGTTAATGAGCAATTCAGGGGAAAAATCTCATCAAAAATACGTACTTTCTCCATCCCAAATCAATTTCCATGCCTTTTTCATTGTTTCCTGCCTAATTAAATCGATGGTTCTATTGCTGAGCTTAAAATGAAGCTGACCACAAACTCCCTAAATGCTGCACAAACCAATGGCCCTTGCAAAAGGTCTTTGTTTTCATTGCCACGCAGTTCAGACTTGTTACATCTGTTTTATTAACTGAACTAAATGTTTACACCATCATGTTCCCATATTTACCAAATCCCATTAAATGGAGGTTTCCCGTTACTGTTACAGAAGCGCAAGCCCAGTATTGTACAAAGAAGGAAAGAGAAACCGTGTTACAGATATCTGTTTCTCACCGGTTACAAGGAAAACAGTATCTACCCATGAAGTTTGTTTTTTTAATTTTAATTGTGCTGAAAGATTTTAACTGTGTTTGGTGTAAGAATACAATATAATCCTAGTTTTATATGCTTCTGGAATCTTTTATGTAGGAATCGTTACATATGGATCACAGTCCACCCTTTCTCAGGCCATGGGAAACAAAAGTTGTGAAATGCTTCTCTTTCAAGAAAGCCTTCTTTTCAAAGATAGGTTCATTTTTTTTGCCACACATACTCATAAAAAGCATTATCTTACTCTGCAGTTAGTCCCCCTGCAATCAAATAAAGGGCATGGATTAATTGGAGAACCACTAGAAGTATTTTAAAGGGATTAACGTTAATGGAGAAACAAATTATCCTTCTATCAAATGAGGTTAGTAACAAAAATTAGTAGTGGCCCCGCACACTTAGTCAAAAACCTTACGGAGTCTGCTAAAGATTAATCAAGCAACTTTTTCTATAAGATCCATAGAATTTCAAGTGGCTTAGGGTCCTAACTCTCATTCTGAAAAGGATCAAGCCCCTTGGACACCTAACTCTTACTGCCATGTCAGATTTTAAAAACTTGTTTCCTCAAGGAATTAACTGTAACCTAAAGGGGTTTTCTGAAGTTGTAGGTGCCTAGCTGAACTCTCACTGAAATTAATGTTAGGCGTAGTCCTGGTTAGCCTATTGCATCTGTCTTGTTCCCAGTGTAAAATTACTATAGGTTCATTAACGCTTTAACTCATAATTAAGTTTAATGTAGTAGACTGAAAAAGAGAGTATTATTTTTTTATTGACTCTATTCTATAAAAAGCATAATTGCTTAATCCCTTACAGTATTTAAAGCAGTTCTGCAATTAACATGTGGCCTTTATTTGCATAAAGGCAATTCGCAAAGGTGATCTGTAAAACCATATTAAGCATTGTTTTTATCTGTGTATTGATGTGATAGTTTCTATATTCATTGGCTGGCTATAAATACATGTTAGACAATTTTTGGCATGTATCAAAGTACTAAAGTGTGTGATGTTGCTGCAGTATGACTGTCATCGCTTCTAGCTCATTATTTCAACACAATTCTTACCAAAAAAATACTGTCTTTATTAAGACAGGTATAGGTGAAATAGCCATAGCTATATAATATCACCTGTTACTGTATGTTTGTGTGTTGACTCTTTTTGTAAGCACAAGTGTCTTAGGGAGTGCTGTTTTTTTTTTTTTTTTAATTAAAACATTTGGCAGAGGGACAATTCTCAGGTTACTTCCCGACAGCCTGTAGGCTACCAGTACACTACCTGTAGGCTAAATTTTCACTTGCTCTAGAAAGAGCAGTAGAAGAGTAAGTCAGTTGTAATTTTTCATTTCTGAAAACATGAATGTAATGTAGTGAATGGTGATAAATAGAGGGCACTGGACACAGTTCTCCAGTGGTGGTCTGAGCAGGTGCAAACTGGTCCATAAGTACAAATCCTACATCTATTTTGATTAAAGTCTCAAAGTGATGATATAATCAACCTTGTAAGCAAAAAATAAATGCTCACTTTCAATCACTGTCTCAGGAAAGTTCTTCTGACAGATTAAGCATGGGCAAAGTATTTAAATTTGCATAAAATCTTATAAAAATCTGATTTATTTAAAACTCTAGTTCCATAGATGTAGTTATAGAAATAAACTTAGTGACTATCCATGTACACTTACTTTTTAGTACAGACTCTATCCGAGCATTAGTGGCCTTCAGCATCTCTTCATCTCAAACAAAGCTGGAGAGGAGTTGTCCTTCAAAACATCGTAGGCTAAAAGTCATTAGAGCCAAAACGCTGCAGACAAAGTGGCTCAACTGTTATGCTAGGAACCACTTCAAGAATGCTGTTTACTGTCTGCCAAGAGAAAGGTGGGGATCAATCTCCATGTCTTCTCTCTCATGCGTATTAAAAAATGTTTAAAGTTCCACATATTGTCACATTCCATTAAAAATCCCATTAATCTAACCCATAATACAAGAAACATGAAAAACCTAAAATAAATGGTGGCATGTCCCCCTGCCCCCCTCTGTGCTTTCTTTCAAGTAAGTCTGACTCTGAAGTACTCCCATCTAGCAACAGAAGGTAGAAATTACTCAGTTAAGGAGAAGCTTTTTTTTTTTTTGGCAGTTGCGTAGCCAAAGGTCCCAGGTGAGAAAGTTTTCCTAATCATTTTCCAATAAAGAACAGAAAACCCTCAAAGGTGGTATTTCCAGAGGAGTATATTATTAGAAAGAATTGATATTTGAGGAGCTTTATTTTATTAAAAATGTGCAAGAACTCCTATGTGTCTAGTTTCACATAAAGCTTAGTGAAAGGTTAGAAAATTAGCTCATATGTGCTGTTTATACAGTTGGGCGGATGAAGGAGACTTTACATTTCACAACTTCTTGTTTCTGACAAGTTCCAGAGTTCCAGGGAATTATTTATGTGGCCACTTATCCTGTAAAGATGGAACTGAGGGTACAAACTGAGTTCACAAATGCTACCAGAAAGCCTTCAGGTGATAAGATGAAAATGGATATTGGTCGCTGCTCATCTCAAACCTGGACTTGAATTTGTGGCCTACGGATGAAGGGTTGTGTTTTACATTTTTCATCTCTAACTTCTGAATTTTTGCAGTTTATGAACAATTCATGAACTTCTATTTATCTTCAGCAATTGCCTTATGAATCAAGGATTTAACTGGAATAAGATAATCCAGGAAATAGTAAATTTCAATTCATTTTTATGAATCTAATATATATTCCACATATGAGAGCAGAGATGTGAATACATTAGTGATAAAAATACTAGAAAGAAATTACCTATTTCTGTAACTGTAGTTTAATTCCCAAAGATGTGTAGTCAGAGATTGTGGCAGCTCTTGGGCCTTCTGGGACTCTCTACCCTTAAGAGTGAGGGAATACACCTCTGCAGGTTTTTTCCTATGTTATTTCTTATTTATAATGGACTACTTTTCAGCTTGATTCTCTATCTAAAGCAATATGGATCCACAGCTAAATGTTTGGGAAAATATTTCATTGTTTCCAGAGAATTTCTTTCTCTTTCTCTTGGCTAAACAACAGCTTCTCCATATTTGTTGGTGATAAAACTGTTTTAAATCCTTTCTTTGCTGTCAAACATAGAATCAAGTGTGATGTTAGGCAAGTGGTTGTCAATTACATTAGTCCATGCTCCAGGATTTGCTATCTTCAGTTCTGCAGTAATGCCAAAACCATACTGTTAGGTTGAGGAGCAGGTGATAATTTTAAAATCCAGTAATCCATGAACTACAACGGCTAGCTAGAAACTCATGTTTTGGAGCATTGAGAATCAAGCAGTTTTCACAAAAGATTTTTTCAAATTCTGTCTTTGAGCACAAGTATTTCAATGAATACTTTAAATAAGAATTTTAAGTTTGGCATATATGTAAATGCAGGTGTCAATGAATTAGCTCCCCAAATGTAGGGTGAAAAGTTAGAGGTTATGATGAAGATGTTAGCACATTCTGAAGATGTCATAGATGCCAATTTGTTCAGACAGCTCTAGAAAGAGTAAACTACATAATCTGCAACTATGGAAAAAGTACTACCAAATGTGTACAAATGATTCTATATTAAAAAGTTTATTAATTATGCCATAATCAAAAGAAGTTACACTTGAAGAAACCATAAAAACTGTCAGTCCTTCAGTCGCTCTGAATCCCTGCTATGGCAATGCAAGAATTAAAGACAACATACCGCAACACCAAATACATCCTGAGTATCTTCTAAAATTGCTTAACTAGACTCTCCAGTTCAGATACTTTCCCCGTGAATTATTACCTAAGTATTGAGAAGATGAGTATGTCCTCCAGTGTGTCAAGGTACCCATATTTATGACAAGAACTACAAAGCCTTTCTGTAGCATCTGCAGTATTTACTTTACTTAAAAAAGAAGAGCGTACTCCTTGGACCAATAAGAGCATGGTCCATCCAGGCCCGTACAGAATTTACAGCTAAATAGTCTAGTAGCTCTTTTACAAGACAGTCAGGATCATAGTTCTCATTTTACAGGGCAGAAACCATTTAAAGAGAAAGGGGGAGTGGTTTGTGGCAGTCGCATCCTCAGGAGCCAGATGGAGATGGAATTGGATTCAAATTTCCTGGAGTCCTGCTCTGGTTCTTTAAGTAGCAGGGCATACCTCCTCCCTTGCAAATGTCGCAAACTTAAAGAAAAAATGCTTACTTCATTGCTTTTAACAATTCTTTTCAACACTTGCGTAGCCCTGCCTAAATATAAATGGAAATGAAAATGGAAAGGGAAGCACAGAACCTGATAATGTTTAATCTGTGAACCAATTCATCCACATAGGATAACAAAAAGACAACATGCAAACCTGTAATTTTCCTACAAGAAAGGTCAGTTAAACCAGCTTGACCTTTTTTCCACCTTTAAAGCAATAAGCTATCAGCCCTATCTGAAGAGTCTTCAATCCCAAGGCACTCTCAAAATAACTTGGAGATAAAGCACAGAGATAAAAAATAGTAGATGCTGATCAGTTGGGCATGCAGTTGTTTCTTCGAGATGTTTCTTCAGGAGAAATTTTACATAGGCTATAAGTCAAAGTAAGGAGAGAAAAAAAAATGGTATTTCAGAACAACAACTCCCTGGAGAAATGAAACAGATTAACATTTTACCACAGACAAATAAGTTGGAAACTCTAATTTATAGATACTTAGATATAAACACAGGAAGATACTGCTATGAGGGCATTAAAAATAGAAGTATTCTCTTTCTACTTAAAGATCCTACTAAACAGCTATAAATTTCTAATTAAGTAGATGTTAAATCTATGTGGCAATATAGTTAATTATATTCTTTGGGACTGAAATCTGAAACTTAAATGTAATAGTAGCTTAAAAGTGTGGGACAAATATCCCAGAATTATTTTCCTGAGTAGAGCTATATGAACAAAAAGGTAACAACAGCAACAGAACAACACTAGGTTAACGCAGCCTTCTGACATCGAGACAAAAGCATTAAACTCTTCAGACTCCAGTATTTGATACACAGCAAATAATCCTTTCTCTACAAAGCACAAGCGAATGACTAATTCAATCTAACCAAAACTTCAAAGTTATCATCATCCTTATTCAACACATTATCCAGAAAACAAGTGCTCAAGACGCTCTAAATTGTCAAGAATTAAAAAGCACTTAAGAAATCTGAGGTTAAACTAAAAACCCCACCATCTGAGTGGTACAGAATGGTACATCTTTTTTTCATGCTTTGTGTGTGAAAGTTGAGTTGTCCATTTCCTTAAGTTTGTGTCCTGTGGCAGGATTTCTGTGTTTCTGTTCTGAATTTCAAAAATCAAGATACTATCTTTCTCCAAATCATTCAAGGCTATGCTTCCTGATAATGTCTGAAGGATTAACTCTCAACGGATTATTACCAAAGTGTAGATTAATGTATAATTATTTTGAAGATAATTCATGAAGTGTTTATGGCACCGAAATTTGTAATACATCAGCAATCACCACAAATGGATTTACTTTACTTTAAGCTCGCATATTTCACTGCAAATGGCTTGTGTGTTCACTTACCATTGGTAATGAAATGAACGGCCCTTAAAATGAGGGATACATTTGCAGCGGTTATGGATGTGTTATAGATGTTCTTTGCTGCAAATACATTATGAATTTTTAAAGCATAAAATATGTATGTACTATTTATATCATTCTTACAAATACATGGAATCTTTATGTTTTGAAGGCTTCAAATAAATTTCTTACCACTTTTCTCTTGATTTTTTTCTTTTGTTACAGCATCTGCAGCATTACTTAGTCAGCTGTTCAGAACAATTATTTTGTTCAAGAAATCATCATCTTTTACCTCCAGTTCGTCTCCCATATACCATAGATCTGTTTTCTTTAGATCTATTTTCTATTTTTCATAGATATGTTTTCTTTATCATCTTACTTATTTTAGAAGCAATGAAACCTTCTTTTTCTTCTACTGCAGTAATCATCAGTTATCTACTTACCCTATGTAATTGAAGTCTTGAACAACATATTAGCTCTAAAGACAATGCACCAGGCACTGAACCTAACGATGTTTCAATGTACACATATGCCTGTTTGGTTTCATATGTTACACGTGGGTTGGTGTTCTCAGTCTGAAACACAGTTTAGGTAGTGTTGGGCAACTCCCCCGAAGCAGCAGGCAATCTGCTCTGAGCTGCTTAACCCTGTTATAAAAAGTTATACAGAGGAAAAAGACAATCTTGTTTCAAAAGTTATACAGAGAAGAAAGACTGTCTTCTTGCCTCTGGGTGCTGATTAGATGATCGGAAGCACATTGCAGACTTTCTGCTGCCAGTGCTCCTTCCAAGTATCTCTAGGTACAGAATTTAGTCCTGCAGCATTTGCAGTTACTTTATTGGCCCGGATACCCTTGAAGAGGGTTCGTAAGGAGAAGGCTATATGGTCTGGGTAGTTGAAAGTAAGGATGCTAACTGTCTGTTTTGCAAAAATGTGTGGGAGGAGGGCCAGTAAAAGTTTTGAGTGCATGACCATAATGAGTTTGAAGACCTAAACAGGCTGACAGCAGACAAAACGGCCTAGATGGAAGCTGGAGGAATCTTCATCACTGCAGCCTCCGAAGATCAAGACGGTACATGAAAGAAGAGGCAGGAAGACTAAAATATTTCAGTAAAGCTGGGGAAACTTCTGCTCGTTGAATAGTTTCCTTAAATAACCCCTTCTTCAAGTACTGTTTTTTAGTCCAGAAACTTCAAGTAGTTTATTAGGTCGAGTAAGTTTTACACAGCCATGCCGAGGCTTGCCTTTGTGGTGTGCTCCTTACTGCCAGCTCCCTTTGATCTTCAGGATGTCTCTGCTCCACCTTGCGCTCCACAAGCTCTGAGTTTTGCACTGTGAATCTTCTACTCCAAGACGTTCCATCTATTCCAGAATTCAGCAGCCAACAAAAGAAGAACAGCTTTTCTTTTGCTGACCAGCTGCTTTCTTGCAGAAGGTGCAAAACCTGTTGTTTTTCATAAGAATCTAGGTGCCTCTTGATTAGAATAATCGCACACCAGTTTTATTTCCAATACTATCTGGAAAAAAAAAAAAGAAAATTTGGAAATAAACTCTGAAGACATTTTACTTGAAAGGGAAAAATGTTTCAAATTTTGAAAAAACCTGAAATAGGCATTTATTCAGAAAAGAAATTTGTTAAAAGATTTTAAGAATTAATCCCTGACTGGGAATTTGTTCAAAACATGATGTTTCAACAGAGCCTTTCACTACCTGCCATTTATTTTGTTCTCTTGTATTGATAATTTCCTTTAAATTGGAAAATGGCTCTTTCCAAAGCCAACTTGTTTAAGTGCATAACTAGACAATTATGTTTAAATTTCTGTATTTTCTTTGTAAACATTTCCTACAGAAATTACTGTGAATTGTGGCTTCATGCAATTACAACTTTAGGGTAGAATCGCCAACGTTATTTTTTATCAGATGCTTTAAAGGTACTGTATATTGCAAAGACAAATAAACAGCAAGATACCTTTCTGAAAGCAGTTACTGTCTAAGAGATATACAGGCAAGTACATTTGGGTACATCATGTTTAGGAAAGAAATATTTTAATGTGTGGAGCTCTGGAAAAGAAAACAGAGTATTTGGGTGCTGTTCCCTGCTCTGCCACTGACCCATGTAAGAATGACATGCTATCTCTGTTGGCTTTTATTTTTCTGCCCATAATTTATCTGTCGTATCTTCTAATCAACAATTATTTCTTCCTGTAGCCACCTACCAAACCTTCAACCTTAGCTGGGAGCCTATATATAATAATTATGGCAAACTTTTGAGTATGGAGTTCTTTTAAGAAAGATACGACTTGCAGTTCAAAGTTCTGTCATGTGAAGGGAACAAAGGGAAAATAACCCAAGAGAAACTTTTTGACAGTACTTATACAAAAGGAGAATATGTAGGTATTGAGACTCCAAAAGACAAGCTCTGATCTAGTCATTTAATATATACCTGTTCTGTAATCAAGGACAGGTGAAACTAACAAACACCTGGACACAATTTAGTTTTAATCCTGTGAGTAGTCCTTAATACTACACTAAGTATTCACTCCTCAATGGGAATGCTCAAATGCTTAAAGGTAACTTCTTATTAATTCCAGTTTCTGAGATTTCTGTGTTCTTTAATGAAGGATTTTAGTATAGCTCACATATTTGCATGAGCTTCACCTGTTTACTATTTTAGCAGCTTAAAATAGTTTTAAATTCTCCATTCTTAATGCTGCCAGCTGGCTAGAGAAATATTGCCAGTGATCTATCACAGATAGGTGAGTGGATATTGAAAGACTACAGGTCAGATTTTGAAAGAAATTGAGATACCTAGAAATCTTTGCAAGTGTGATCCTTGGTGCCACCCTGAAAATCACATATAGGGAGAAGAGAAAGGAATTACAGGCTGCTTCTTCTGGGAAGGCACTAGATGGCCCTTTCTTTCTTGCTCTGTTTCATAAACCGAGGGCTGCATGGTCCTGTGCAAGTGTCTTTGAGCATATGGGCAACAGACTCTAATATTACTCTGAATCCATCAATAGTAAGCTCTATGTGAGCTGGGATTTACCCTGAAGAACTTAATGGCAAAAATTCTAAATTTCACCAGGAAGAAAGGTTGGCTTATATTGCATGAACATATATCATCAAAGGGTAGAAATTTTTTACGTGGAAGTTTGTCTTTCAGGTTTTTTTTATCAGTTCAATCTTAACGAAAGTGCTGACGATGTAGGAGGTATTTGGCCATATGACAAACCTATCAAAGTAGTCAGTAGTATTTAATCAGAATGTTGAAAATTATTTTCTTATAAGGGGGCCTAAATATACAAATTGAGAAAGAGCTGAAGAAATTTTGCCAACATTGTGTTTAATTTATACTTGCTAAGCTTCTACTAGTATCACTTTCTCATAGATTAGTAAATATGGGTGTAGATATCTTGTACTGCAAAGAATAACCAAAGTTACCCATTGTAAAATAATTTTGTAGTAGTTTAAAGAACTTTAGCATAATGTTTTGATCTCCAGTTTACATTTGTTTGACACATAAGCCTCCCATACCCTTTTTTGTTTTGATTTTAGAATTGGAAGGCTGAAATAAGAAATACAGGAAACCCACAGGGTCGATTTAAAGATCCATCCTGGGGGTCTTTAAATGAAGTTAATAGGAATCAGCCTACCTGGGGCGCAGAGCAGGACATGTATTTTGAGAGAATCTGTTGTAATAACTCGGTAATTTAAATTTAGATCCTGAAAATGAATGTCTGACTAACTTTATACATCTCAGTCATCTGACAGATTTAAACACGGTGGAGCTAAAGGTATCCAGCCATTAGTTTAACACTGCTTCATGTTTGATGAGGAATAATAAATTCTGAACTTATTGTTTGAAACGACCCAGCTCCATAAACTGGTGTGACTTGCTAGGGGTACATTCATGAGCAGTTCCACAGTTACGTATTTAGGGGATCCAGGATCACACCTTGGGTCTTAAAACAGCAAAAGAAATAGGCCAAGCCCCAAAGCCATAAGTAGAGGCATTGGGATATAGGTATGTGCTTTTGAGATACTTCTGTATGTGATATATATGTGCAAACTACATTTGAACTTAAGAATATTGTGGCTGTATTTATTATTTGCACAGATGACAGAATTTATAGGATGATTATTCATGAAAGTTTTTTTTTAAGGAATCATACACTTATGATTCCTCATTATCACACGTATTATTACTGGTTTTCATTTACTATCTATACACTTAAAACAACTCCCTACTAAACCATAGGGGGTAGCACATCTATCTTATTCTCAGAGTACCCATATGTGATTGATACAAGTCTACACGTTGAATTAAATCTCGGTGGCATTAATTTATTGTAATTGAAGGTTGAGCGGCAGAAAAATGTTTGATCATTACAGAATTAATACCTAATTTATTCAAGAGGACAAGGCGGTGTTCTGACAGGTCTTGATGTTTATTTTTTTTCAAACTTTCTCATAAATAGCTGCTGTCAGCCTGATTTAACAGCAACTCATGCGTTTAGGGATTCCGTGATACTCCTCTCATTAGCTGAGCATTAGAATTCTTGTAAGATTTGGTTTCCTTGGGGCAAGAGGAAGGGAGGAAGCAGGCAGAGATGTCGGGGTATCGCCAAGGGCATCGTTTTAATCAGCAGCCTCCCGAGTGCCGCTTTGTGCGTGTGTGTATTTGTTTGCCTCCCGCGCCCAGCAGTGACAACCCTGCCCAGTCCTGCCGGG
>NW_009196044.1:0-9538 GCF_000690835.1 Fulmarus glacialis | reverse complement strand
TGGTATAGAAACAAACAATGGACAATTCAGGTTTGCCCATTATTTCTCAAAATCAGACAAATGTCTAGTTAAAAATAACAGACACTGTAAATCTGCAGTTCAACAGCAGAAACTATCCACTCAGGACATCATAGGCAATACAACAAATACTTGAAACCGAGTTTTTTTTATTTGTTTGAACACAATTATAGAAAATTAAAAATAAAAAGGAATTTTGCTATTTACCTCTTTAAGTATTAGCAAAATCCTTGAAAGTATAGCTCAGCTCTCAAACTAATGTCAGTGGTACAGTTCCTTTTTAAATGAGGCTAAACATTCATATATGGTTTCTTCGTTTCAAACACCTTCATTTCAAACAGAGTACTGTGTCCAGCTCTGGAACCGTCAGCACGAGACGGACATGGACCTGTTGGAGAGGGTCCAGAGGAGGCCACAAAAATGGTCAGGGGGATGGAACACCTCTGCCATGAGGAAAGGCAGAGAGAGTTGGGGTTGTTCAGCCTGGAGAAGAGAAGGCTCCGGGGAGACCTTATTGCAGCCTTTCAGTACTTAAAGGGGGTTTATAAGAAAGATGGGGACAGACTTTTTAGTAGGGCCTGTAGTGATAGGACAAAGGGGAATGGTTTTAAACTAAAAGAGGGGAGATTCAGACTAGATATACATGGAATTTTTTGCAATGAGGCTGGTGAAACACTGGCACAGGTTGCCCAGAGAGGTGGTAGATGCCCCGTCCCTGGGAACATTCAAGGTCAGGTTGGACGGGGCTCTGAGCAACCTGATCTGGTTGAAGATGTCCCTGCCCACGGCAGGGGGGTTGGACTAGACGACCTTTAAAGGTCCCTTCCAACCCAAACCATTCTATAATTCTATGACCTTATTTTAATAGAATTATTATTATCTCAAAGTATTTTTCGCTTCCTGAAAATAAAAGTGTGTTATGGAAACAGAGGCATTTAACTTGAGTAAAGATCCTGGACCCAGTCACTAGCAATGTTATCTGACATCAGTAATGCTGAGGTTTCACCATCCCCATTTGTGGTGGTACTTGCAAAAATGGAAAAAGACAATTGCATCGAAATTTTGTTTATTCTTTCTGCACATTTTTATGAAGATGCAATCAACTATGTGAGAAATAAAAAATGCATGGAACTTTTTTAGCATTTTAACATTTTATTTCACATTTATTGAGGTTTCTAGAATTGTAAGAGAGAAATATGGACCATTTTCACAGAAAGTCTTAATCCCCCCACTCCTTTCTCTATATTTGCACCACAGGCCACTGTAGCAGGGGCCTGAAAACCAGGTGGTTAATGAAATTGGATTTAGGAGTGAATTTGATCTGATGCTGAATGCCCTAAAATCTGCATATTTGACTTTGGGGTGGGGGGGTGGTCATAAAGTTGTTAGGCCATGCTTGAAGTTAAATTGTCATATTTTCTTCTCTGCACTTTTTAAAGGGGTCTTATTATATTCTTTTCCTTCTTTCCCATTTCTATCTTGTAGTAATACTTTATCTGTTTCATTAATAAGTTCTGGGACGTCACATTTATTACATTCTTTTCCATTTTCCCTAACTCCTTCATTTTATCTTAAAAATGGGTGCAGCGGCAGGACTTTCAGAGCTGGTAGATCTTCTTATGGTAAAACTGCTAACAATAAATGTGTTGGCAGGGGCCAGTAACAGTCAAAATACACAGGTTTTTTTAGTGGTTTGGGGTAGGCTTGCGTCTAGCGTGGGCTATTCGAGTGAACAGCACTCCGGTTCCTCCGGCTGCTGGGTGGCAGTTTGGGGGGATGATCTGGGAGATTCCCAGCTCCACATTTCCACAGGACGGTCAGAGAAGGAAACAGGTTCATGTAACTTGGTTGGGTCTGAAATACTTGACTTCAAATGCCGGATTTCTGGATTTTTCTCCAAACACAGCTTTGGAGGTGGTTTCTGTTCTGAATTATACTGTCCTGAACCCAGAGTCATTTGAGTGGCCGAGTGATGCCTCCAAGGTATTACTCTCCCAACTTCCCACCTTGAAGTTATTTCCAACTCGTCTGTAATATATGCCACCCTGCTAAGCTGTTAAATAAGAAAGAAGCCGCAGAGTACTAAAAATATTTAAATTGCTGCCTTTTCAGATTCTCTCGCTGCTGTCTAATGGGCCCTCAAACACACCTTCATTGTTTCTCCGAGCACATTGTGCTGCGAGCCCTTGCAGATAGATTTCTTCTGCTTCCAGAACTCATCTCTGTACCCTGCCTGAGATCAAAATGAATGCTTATTTCAAACTAATAAACAGGCTGCATTTTCTGACAAGACAGTATTCACTAGAGTAATATCATAATGTATTTCTTTTGATGTGTTTGTTTCCCAAGTTGTCAATTAGCGGGAGAGAAAGTGTCACTCTCCCCACCATCTTTATTTCCGTGACCAGATCTTTTCTGGTACATCATTTGTCAAAATGTCAGCCGTGGAAGCTTGCTGGGGGGTTTTATGTGTCTGAAAATATTCTTAAAAGATGTTCTTTCATTATCTAGAGTGCATTTAAACCAAATGCTTTTGAAGTAATGTTGTTAGGCTTCGGAAACTTCTGAAGTTGACGGCAAAAAACACAACTGGGAAGTTGAAATTCCTTGGTTTCAACAATAATGGGTTTTTTCCTATTGTTAAAATATGTGACTTAGAATGAAAAAAAAAAAGTTCTCCTGGTTTTCCTATTTTCCACAGCGCTACATGCAAACTTTTAATTTTTTCCCATTTGCAGGTGTGGGGGTGCGGGGCTGTGCTGCTCCCCTTCTTTTCCAGCCACGTCCCTCCCGGCTGCCCTGGAGCCGTGGGCAGGTAGGGATGTGGGGTGCCCTCGGGGTTTCGGGAGGCTCCACCTGGGCTGACCCTCCTCATCTCGCACATTTTACTGTGTCTGTGCTCTTCCAGTAGGATGGCAATAAAAGCTTTAATTGTACCTGAACGCTGAACCAAATGACCACTCGGTCACCTTGTACTAAAAGTTCATTTTATTCCATGGATCCTGTTAAATATTTATAAGAGATCTATAAAGTAAATAAGAATAAAAGCATGATACTTGCAGTAAAGGGACTGAGGGACCAAAGTTTCTCAGCAGCATTTTCTCACCGTGTACCACAGTTGTCTCGGCTGTTTGGCTGCAGCGTGTTTGGAAACGGCTGCAGATTTGCTACAGCACAACCATATTTTCATTTACAGCAGATACTCAATACTATCTCCAGTGGGCGTCTAAGCATGATGATGATGTTCTCATACACATCTTGCGACAAATGCATAGCTGCTTTTTACTTTTACGTGATAGTGAAACAAAATGAAGGTTTTTTTTTAATATTTTATTTAAAAACGTTTTTAAAAAATGGTAAAATATGAAGCTATAGGAAATTAAGTATTTATTTTGTCATCATTCTTGGTGATAATTACCAAAATATTAAGAATTTAACCCCTTGCTACTACAGATGTACTGATTTATTAAATTTAATGATTATTTAAAATTATCTCAAAAAAACAGAGGAAGCACTTGCTTATATGCATATGACTACACAGCTGAACAGATAGCTGGAAAGATATGTACGTGAATACAGGGCATATAGATAGCTGTGGGTTTTCTAAGCATAAATATCCATAAAAACAAATATGCACAATCTCTAAACATGTTAACTTTTTAGAGCGTCACCATAGTATGAAAATAGTATTCTTCATAGATGCTGGAAAGCACATTACAATATGTTATATTTTTATTATATGCATTATGTATTAAAAAAGAGAAAAACTATATCTTTTGTCAAGTAACTATTTTCCTGTTGACATAATCAGTTCTGCAGAATACGTAGATGCGTGTCTGTGTGTGTAAATATCATAACAGACACATTTTATATAGGTGTATGCTCTGCATGAATATGAAAGGCACATTTCTAGCAGCTGAAAACATTTCCTGTTGTTTCTACACAGCAGCAACAACAAAAAGAATATTGTGATTCATTACCCAATATGTAAAGGAACTTTGAATCAACCTAGGTTGGAAATATACAGCCTCAAAGTTTGACATTTTCAATGTGTAGTCATTAAAAAAAAAGCTTCTTTTGGTTTTGCTCCCCCTTTCCTTTTTGACCCATATATGTATTTGTGTTCTCATAAATATGCTTTATGGTATGGTGGAAAGTATATTCCCTGTCTAACATCTCTTAGTAACAAATGAAAAAATCTCATAGGAATTATCTAGCAGTAGGAAGAGAATTCCAGCTTTTGTTCTTCTCTTGCAAGGAAATATTGAACAGAAGGAAAGTATGAATTACCTTTCCAGAACTGTAATGGAAAACTCAATAAGAAATGCATTAAAATGCATTATGAGAGGTAAAAAGCCTGACCCAAAATTCTTCTCATAAGATATTTATGAATGGTTCTATTTTCTAGGTACTGAGAGAGTATTTAAATAGTCATTCTGGTCATGCATGTGGTGCTGCCAGCGAAAGCCTGCACTGGCTGATGGCGATATTCATTTTCTGAAAGTCATAAAAGCATAAAAATGTCTGAAGAAATATCAAAAACTTAAACTTGTTGGAAGACAGTGTAACAGGGCATAGGATACATCCAGTAAGGGGAATGCTGATCTGAAAAATGTTGTCAGTATACAGATGAGAAACAACAAACTTTGAGAAACAGTCAGAATAGTTCACTGCTAGAAAAGACATGGGCATCTTCTTCTAGTAGGTTTTTTCAGTGTAATTCCAGAGATTTCAGTGAAGTCCTACCTGACTTACACCCTGTGAGAAAATCCAAGTCCAAAAAACGCCGAGAAAAGGCAGAGCTATTTTTATTGATCCCATGAAAGACGTGCATTTAGCTGGTCTTGTATTAACACCAGGGAAATTTAACTTGCTGAGGCTTTGGGGAATCACTTTTGGTGCATGTTTGCTGGCTTTTCCCACTAACTTTTCTGAACTTCTCTTTGCAGCGCCGGCCCCGAGCAGCATCGTGCCCGGGGCTCTGCCTCCACCTCTGCAGCGCAGAGAAGGAAAGGAAAATGATTTCCACAATATTCAGTCATTTACCGTGGCAACAGGTATATAATGTCATGTCCGAGTAGTTGTGTAATACTTGTGTGGAGTAATAATACTGATGTATATCGGTGTGGGAAATATGTGTGTGTGTGTATGTATAGGCGTAATATTTTTAAATTATTTGCAAATTAGTTTTTTAACGGAACCATCAAAGCAAAATAAAATGCACTGAGACTTAGATTGTCTCCTTAGTTTGAACTACGCAAATGTTTGGTTTCTCTCATGGACATAATATCCAGTGCTATAAATTATTCTAATATGTTGACTGTCTCTGTGCTGCAGTTTATTTTGGGGTTAGCTAGTTACCCGTGGTCAGAGGATCCACACCAGAATCATCCACATCTTTACTGCTTTGGCCGCCTCGTACAAGAAAGAGCCGTACGCGGTGCTCTGCGGCCGCCTCCTGGTGCACACCACGGCGAGGGGACGCGCGGGTACCTCCGGCTCCCCTGGGCGCCCGCCAAACGCGTCTGCAGGGAGTCACCCTCCGCGCAGGCAGGTCCGTCTCCCTCCACGTGCCAGCCGGGCTGCTGGTACCAGCCTGCAGCCCTGCCAGCACACGGTTGCGATGTAAAGATACAGGAGATCCCCCTTATCAACGTGCTTGTCCTGTCCTGTCCTGGGGCATGCACGTAGTTGGGAGGAAAAGCGTGAAATAGGCTATTTTTCATCTTAGAGAAAAAAGGAAAAAAAATCTAGGGTGTTCTTCAAGCTCCCTGTTATAAACAACATACAGGGGCTGACAGCCTGCTTCCCCTTAGCACATGGCTTTTGTTTAAAATGAGCCTGGCTAAATCGTGTTTACAAGTGTATCTGCAAGTGTAAAAATCACGGGGTCAAGTGAAATATTTTAACTGTGGATATTTTTATAACTGCAAATCAACATTCCTCACACTCATGTACTTTTTACAGCCTTCAGCTGGATAGGCAGGTTTTTCTGACTGCAGTGTCACCCAACACTACCATACTTGAGCAATGTTAGTATACTTGATTCATATTTAAAGCACCCTATGAAATATTGCCTGAGCACAGAAGTGCTTCCCCAGTGAAATAAGGCACGTGAACTAGCAGTCTCTTGAGTTTTTGATGCACAATAGAACCAGCATAAAGATGTTCAAAAAAAGGATTTAATTGAACTTTGCAGTCCCAGACTCTCCCGAGTCTCGCCTCTCTTAACCTCTCAGCAGTATTACTTAGCATGTATTTTTAGTTTCAGTAAGATGATCCTTCTTTATAATCATTTTGGTAACGTCCTTTCGTTTCAGAAATAATTTAATTTCAGATTATTTTATTAAAACCATTTCTTTTTTGCTTTATTCACTAGGTGCTGCCATGCAGAAGATGCTGTGATGAAAAGAGCCTTCAGGAAGCTGAGCACCCTCAGGAACCCCGACAGTGAGGAACCAGCACAGCTTTCCTTGATGGCAAATAACCCCAACCTAATGCCGGCTCTGTCACCATCATTCATTAATGTTACAGTTTTCTTGTGAACTTGCCACTTAATAGAAGGAAAATTAGGTTAATCTATGGAGAAATAGTTCTCAAAGTGAACCAAACTGTTGGGTTATTTCAGTAGCAGAAGTTTTTCTCCATGTTCCTATTTCAATGTTTGGAAACTTTGAAGTAAGCTTCTGTGTGGTAACGCTGCATTAACAAAGAAATGCACAGGGAATAAATTGTCCTTGGGAGTGTTTTGTAGGCCGATACGCATTCACGCGAGTGGGGGAAAAGGAAGATACATACAGAGAGAATGGTGGTAATCTTGAAATGAAATACGTAGCCTTGCCTGTAATAAACTCAGTGTCAAAATACACCGTGAACCGAGACTCTAGTCAGTAGTTTCATTTCACGTCCTTTCGTCCTTCCAGGTATCTCGCCCTATGTGCAACCCTGCTCTCCGATTTTCTGAGAGACTACTCGCAATGTAGGAGGATTCATGGGTAATTTTATAATCAGCTTTTTATTTATTTCTATATGCACACCAGGTAAGAAAATATTTACTCTTCATTTGGGATATGATAGTGAAAAAAGCAGGGTGGGATGTGTCATGAAAAAGGATATTTCAAAAGAAAAAGAAAAAAAAAACCCTCTGTATGTGCAGCAAGTCTGCAAGTGCCATATGAATTATAAATCACTTAGATCTGTACAGTTTGAAACTATTTGGGGAAAAGGGGATTGATAACTGATTACTAGTCCGTGCATTATGGTTACAGAAATTCAATTCTCTGTTCTGAATTCATTTGCAGACATGTAGTAATAAGGAAGATTGTTACCTGCATCTATCCCGAAGCAAGAAATCATTTAATGCAAGCACTTAAAACAAGGTAATTAATAGTTTAGAACATTCTAAGTCATGCACTGCTGATATGAAAAAAAAATAAGATCATGCCACAATTTTTAAAATGTTAACTTTTGATTTATGTTAATTTTTAAAAAATTATTATTATTTGTGTAACTACATGTTCTTTTGAGTGTTACTATGAACTTGGGAGGATTTGATGATGTATTTTCAAGTATATATATTCCAAAATGGAATCTTTAGAATTTGTTAGCTCAAGCTCTCTGTAAGTGCTGGACACGGGTAGCGTAGGGGTGGTACCTACATCAAAAGTTAGCTGACTAAGTGACAAAACGCGTTGCGTGTTGCCTCGCTCCGGCAGTTCTGTTTGAGCAATTGAAGAGCTGTTTTTCCGCCCAGGCCCTCTCTGCAGCAGCAGTCATCCAGTCAGTCAGGCAGGAGAACCTTGCTTCAGCTCTGTACATAAAGGCTGCCGCAACCCAAAACAACCCCCCTGTCACTGCTTTCCCTCCTGCACCGCCAGAAATCATTTGCGTGATCAGAGGGAGGCAGAAAAGAGAGACGTAAGCAGGTGTAATTCTGAAAGAAGTGCCAAGCAAATTAAACAGTATGCCATCGTTTTCTTTTTAGTTGTTGTTGCTGATTTATTTTCTCTTGAGGTTTCTGAGTCCTAGTAGGAAAGTGGAGCATCCTTAAGGGTGTCTGTCGCCTGGAGGGGGCAACCCACAGGCGCAGGCGGTAGCGGGATGTTTACTCCCCCCGCTCTCCTTGGAGAGAGCGATCCCTCTCGCCCCTGCCCGAGTGGGCGACATTCCGATCCCTCTTGCCCCTGCCCAGCGTCCTGCCCGAGTGGGCGACATTCCGGCTGTGGTCCATCTTGGAGGGCGATGGGGGAGCGGAGGAGGGAGGTGAGTCCAGTGCATGACCATGGAGTAGGCTGGGCAAAGTCCATCATAGACAAGTTGACTTTTCAGACGTAATTTAGAATATCAATGTTAGATTCAGTGTTTATGGGGGGTTTTTTGCAACAGTGACTTTAATTTAAAACTGTACAAACATCCTACATTATTATATCCCAGATCTCTATAGTGGTTATGTTGAAAAACAAAAGGACAAAGCGACTGAAACCTTCCCTGTGGAAAAAAAAAAAAAAAGTTATTTCACCAAAGAGAATTCTATTTTGATTTATAGGGTGCGGTTATGCAAGAGTTACGAGAGAAATGGGACAAGGATGACAAGGAGCGGGTAGTTATCCAAGAGTTCAAAGGTAGGTAGCTGATCAAAGGTTAAACACAAGAAAAGGAATTCTTCTATTCAAGTTAAAGATAGGACACTGTAACCTAAATAGATATTTAGCTTCAATTAAAACTCTTGGAAAAGTCTTTTGTGCTCTGGGTAAGTTCTCAAAGTCAGGCAAACTTTTTTTATAGCTTGAAATGTTATATGGGAAGAGAGTGAGAGATTAGGCTATCACTGAAGGATGGGATATCTCAATTTTCACTTGAAAATGTTTCTAGTTATAAAAGGTAGAGGGTAGAACCGATTAGATCCATTTAAAATTGCAGTGTGTAGAGGTGGCATGAAAATATTTCGTTTTCTAAAGGTAGAGATGGAATAGGTAGAACCCGTAAAAGCATTTTCTCGAGCCTGATAGCAGCACAGAGGGCTGAACAGAAGGCAAAGGCTGGCAGTGAAAATGAGAAAAGGAGGAACTGAGGGAGAGATTAGCTCAATTGTGAGAGGTATTTCATTAAAGGAATCAGATGGAAACCTGTAGACGAAGCAAGAGCTGCCTGGTATGAAAAATAACCAAACACGCTTCCCGAGCACCACTGCCTGCTGCAACGGAAAATGAATCCGGGAATATTGAATGGCAACAAATTAATCTGAGAGCTTGTATGTGCAGGGCAGGAAATTCTATTTTCAGTCATTATTTAATACGAGGGAAATGTACAATTTTGAAACATCAGGAGAACCTTTGTCTGCTGCAAGACAGCGTTTAGCTGCGGTCTGGCCTTTGGACATCGGTGCTTCTGCCAACCCGAGGATGGGGCTGACCGGTGCATCCCAACGTGAGCAGCCGCCGAACCGGTGCTTCGCTCTCTGGGTCGCTGCAGAAGGTGGGTGGGAGGGCAGGGGTGGGGGTGCCGGGGGAGCGGGCAGCAC
>NW_009196043.1:0-8645 GCF_000690835.1 Fulmarus glacialis | reverse complement strand
ACTCGATGATCTTAAAGGTCTTTTCCAAGATTCTATGATTCTACTAATAGGAAATGCATAATTTTGGGGTTTTCCAGGGAACTCTTGGGGCGGCTCAATTCAGGAGAGGTTTTTGGTGTCTAGAGCAATTGGTCAATACGTTAGCAGGGCTGTAAGGAGCAGGACCTCCATCGTTGTACAGGGATGCTCACAGTAATGGTCAGTTTAAGTTTTTTTTCTGGAATCTGAATAGTCCTTGACAGGTTCTGTGCTAAAATGGTAAGTGTTTTCCAATGGAGTACATAGACGGATGCCGGCTGGGGGAAAGTCAGCAGAGTCTGGGAGTTCTGTTAATGATGTTGAAAAACCTGAAAAGAGTTAAATATTTAGTGCTTGGTGGGTTTTTTTCCTTTCTAAGGGAGAATTTAAAAAAGGAACAGTAAAATGGAGTTGAAGTAGCCTTTCCAACCTGGCCGCAGTGTGCTATCTATTGGCCGAGGTGAGAACTTCTGGGTTAGTATCAAGATGGTTTCCAGGATGCGGCGTGGAGAGGCGAGAGGAAGGCACCTGCAGCTGAGGAGGTCTTACCACCACTGCCTACAAGCTTGCTAGGTTTTTGCCACCTAGTTGGATCACAGGAAAATTTTAGCCCTTCTTGTGTTGCAGTTTATGTTATTATTTGCAGGTTTGCTCCCCAGCCGTTCCTCTTCTCTCTTGTCTTTCCCTTCCACAACAAAGAGGTTGTGAAGCCAGTTCTTCAGGCTTTGCTTTTGCAGTTTCTGAGCGGCACAGAGTGTTTTCTTCATGGCAGGGTCACGCAATTTTGTTTAAAAATAAGTTTGTGGTGTTTAAATGCAGTAAGTTCTTGGAAATGCTGAACTTCCAGCTCCTTCAAGACGCTGCAAGAGATGTGCAGGACCAGCCCTGTGCTGCTCCCCTGTCGTGGCGTGGGGATGCTGGGGCAGGACAGTGCAACCTCGATCCAAAAAACCTACCTGGTGGTTTCATACGAAAAGCAATATTTTCAAGGCACAGACCCTTTGTTTTCCTCCTGTCTGTTCCTTTAATTAATCTCTCTGCTGCTTGTTTCCTCTCCTGCTTTCATTTCTCAATTTGATCTTTTTAGTGGGCTAGATAATTGCGTTTATTGAGCATTCTTCCTGCCGACCACCGTGGCTGTAATCTCCTCCACCTGAGAAATGGTTTCCTTTGAACAACCTGGTGTCTGGCTCAAAGTTAACGTGTTAATTAAATGCAAAAAAAACCCCCCAACCCCTGTGTGTGTATATGTATATATATGAGTTATATAGTTTCAGCAAGCAAAAATCTGGGTAGCTGAAAGACAGTTATGAATGCACACCACCAGCACTGTTTTTTGGCTTCTTAATTACAGACGAGTGCACAAAAGTCTTTAATTATGCGATCACGTGGCTGTTTTTTCAATACCATCTTATATGCAGAGTTTCCTCAGATCTTAAATACAAATGGGAGTTTAAAATATCTGGAGATTGTGTAATTAAAAACGGTACCGTGCAAGCGAGGGGGAAATTGTGTGTTCAGGAATAACTGGATTTTAGGATATTGAGGTTATATTTTTAAGAGTCTCTCTGAGGTAACGAAATGGCCTCTAAGGTTGTGGTCCATTTCCCCACACTTGAACCAGCTGCTGGCAGCGTGTACCTGGCCAGAGGGATTCGTTGGTGGAGTTGACCGGAGGGTCCCTGACCTTCTCAGGGAGCCGTGATGGAGCAGAGCAGCAGCAGAGCATTGCCTTCTTTCACGGGTTCCAGGGGGGTTTAAGATTTCCGATCCTCCCCCTACCACATGCACGCACATCCATGAGCCCCCTTGTCCCCAAGAATTGTTTTTCAAGTGGTTTTGGGTACTCACTGTCTTCCACTTGTTCATGCATCTTCCTGTACTTCTCTTCGCGTAAAGAGAATTAACCCCAAGGAGCATGGAGGAAGTCTGAGCTAGAGCAGGAAAAGCTTTAGGTTATAGCCTGACCGGTGAACTGTCCTCCCCCCTCGGTCTGTAGACCCAGGGATGGATGACCTGCATGCAAGGAAGTCAGTTGTGCAAACCGTGGTGAGTTGTCATTTTTTTTCCACATGGTGTTAATAGAGAGATGGCGTATGAAGCAGAAATCTTTATGGAAAAATTACTTCCCACAAAACAACTCTATTGGTTGCACACCCGTATGTATGTATTTTTTTCCCCTGCCAAAGTATTCCTCTGACCTACCAACCACAAAGGTAGACCTAGCAGATACTCTGTAGTGGGCCTGTGCCCCTGGTGCAAGGTTAGTTAACATGATCCTTTATGCATAATGTGATAGAAAATTATACATACAACTGTAGTTTTCACAGTATGCGACAGTCCAAACGTGAAGTAGCCTTGGGGACTTTTTGGCCAAGAAGAAACCGAGTAGTAGAAGAAACCAAGTAATGGCTTCCTTGATTCAGTACTCATGTCCCGCCCATAGTCATGTGCCAAATTCAAAAATTAAACCTAGAGAGAGAAGGGAGCTAAATTATGGCTTCTTCGTCATCTGCCACTATATTGGATCCGGGGGAAAAGAAATTGGAAAACCCAAGATACATCAACTAAGGCTGTGACGAGCAGTGGCATCGCAGGTGTTGGAATGGAACCTTTTCCCTTGGGCAGAAGTCAGGCTGGACCTTTTGTGTGAAAGGATAGAGGTACCGAAAGGATTGAGAGCTGCAGGCGGTTTGCAGCACTGGAAACGCCTGACAGCATTAATGAAGGACGGGTTAATATGGCAATATGAGTGTTTGTGCTTCTACAGCAACAAAGATCAAGATGACGTCCATTAAAGTTAATGGAGCTGCGCTCCTGTCAAACCTGTCGGTCCCAGAGAAACGCTGTTGAAAGCTGTCAGGATTTGGGCCTGGAAAAGGGTAGCTTGATAAACTAGAAGGGAATTTGCTAAAATTTTCCAGTTTAGTTTCAAGTAGGCATCACCCTAGAGGGGGTTAATGTTTCATAAAGCACTGGGTGTGATGTGGGGCTGTAGTAGGAACTGCTCAACAGCTTAGAAAAGAGCTACCTCTATCTTGCCTAGCTTTAGGGTAGGTGTCCTTCCAATACTGCAAAGTCCTCCACGTAGGGTCTGTTTTTTGTTACACTGAATGTCTCAGTCTCCTTTTTTTGCCCCCAAAACCCAACCCTAGCGGTCACATCTGCCTTGCGCAGAAGCAGTAGTTAGCATTCCCGGTTAACACGTGTTAGGATTGTGTAGGAAGAAGAAAAAATACTTGAGGGTGGTCTTTGCAGATGTGCTGCGATCTGTGTAGCACATTCAGATTTTTAAACAGCTTCTCTGTCAGATGATTTATATTTTGTTGGCAGAATTGATGTGTTGTTCGTGTACCTGTTCTCTGTTTAACATCTGGTGGTGTCCACTGCCTCAGCTTCCAGCAGTGGCTGTATTTTAGATTGCATTAAGGTACAGGTAACTTCATTTGGGAAATCTGAATAAGCATTTTCAGATAGTCCTTTGAGAAAAATGGGTTGGCTTATTTCCTAAGCTATTTTTTTTCTACTTCGTGTTAGTAAAAGCAACATGATCACTGGGATCTGGAATTGCCCGGGAGTTGATAGCTCTGAGGATTGATGGCAGAGGAAGACGATGGGCGCTCACCCAATGCTGGTTGATCTCCGATGAAATTTCACTCTCAGCCCACATCCAGGTGGATCGGAAATCCACCCCCACAGCTGCGAATCTCAGCAATTAAGTCAGAATCGAAATAACCATGTAGAATCAAAACAACCATGTAGATGCTGCTTGCTTAGAGTGCTTGAAGCTGGAGCTAAGAAGATAACTGAGACATCCTCCATTACCTAGTATTTAGTTCGAGAAACATTAGTTTACAGGATTTTTGCAACTTCTTTCTCTAACTGTTGACCTTTTTTTTTTTTTTTGATCTTTGGCATAGCTTTTGCTGGTATCCAGGCGGTTGATACCCGCATACAGTAACAGAGCTGGAATAGTCTGAACAGCTCATCTCATCCCTCCTGTGCTCCAAAACAGGATGGACTTTAGCCTGCGGCAGTTGAGGCTGACGACTCTTTAAAGACCTCTGATGATGGAAACTGCAACCACCCAAGCAATCTAATTCTAGTACTTGACTGTCCTTGCGGTTAATGATTTTTCCTGATGTCTAGTCTGGCTCTTTCTAGAGTTAAGCCCACCACTGCTCGTCCTACCAGTGTAGCTGTGGAGCTCAGAGTATTCCTCCTTTGCCATGGCACTGTAGATGATGTTTGGTGTGTTTTTTGTTTAGCATCTAAGTGGCTCACCTGCTGTTATATGTTTCAGTTAAATTGCATCAAAATCTCTTATGATTTTTAACAAATATTTTTAGAAAGAGCAATTCAGTCCTTTATCTAAATACAGTTTTTAGCTTTCAAGTCTTTGAGAGAGGAGAGCACATGAATCTTTGATCCGTGGCGTTCCTCGTGATCACAGCAGTAGGAGTACTTTCCGTGCCTGGCAGAAATAAGTATGCTACAGAGGAATTTGTTAGACAAAAAGTTCGTATTTTACAGAATAGACATGTGTTTTGTTATGGATGAAGGATAAATCTTGGCATGTCCTTTGATAGAAAGGCAAGAGATACTAAAGAAAAATACGAAGCACAGGAAAATGAAGGTGTGGTTAGAAACTTCCTTCTTGGTGGTGTGACTGAAGTACCACTTACCTCCTGTCTGATACTTGATATGTCACTAAAAATAGAGAAGAGAGGCTCACCCATTGTCCCTGTTGATGACAGCAGAGCCAAATCTGTTTGTCCTTAGATGTCGGAAATGGGAATGCAATGTAAATCAGCTTTTTTTTTTTTTTTTTAAAATTTTTTTAAGACTTGATGTTTAACAAAAGATTTCTCTAAAATTCACAGTGAGTCCAAATATATTTGATGGAATTATGCTTTTTTTGTGGTGTTGGGTTTTTTTAACTGAGCCAGAAATAGCATCATTACCAGTGTTGCTGTGGTAATGGCACTTACAGTGATGTCTGGAAGTGCTGAAGAAATTTTTCTCGTAGGAACAACCACAGTTTTCTTTTTTACCCCCCTCTAGTAATTGTTTCAATGTTATAAGTTGATATGCTCATTTATCACTGAAATCATTATTAATGAGTGCTGGTTTTCTTTGTCACATTGCCATGGCAACCGGGTGACATGTTTGAGTAGAATTATCTGTTTCCAGATGGAGATCTTCATTCATAAGATTTGCCTACTGAGAATTTTTGCAGCATATTCAACTTAAGAATTCTTCCTCCCTTGCTCTTCCAAAGAGTTTTGTGCTAGAGGTGTTACTGCTTTCTGCTTTATATCCTTGGTGGATTTTGTGGTGGGTGTTACGCTCGACAATATTTCTGTCTTTTATTTGTGGTTCATTTATGTTGTTTTTCTTTCAATTGAGTTGGGCTGCTTTTCTTCAACTCGGTATTCGCTGTGGCAGTCCTGTAAACCCATTTCTTCCCCATTTGAGTTGCTGGAAATCATCTCTTTTTATATAATATACCACACAATGGAAGACAGTACTTGATTTTTACTTTTACATGTGAAAGGAGCATAGTGATGTATTTCTCTTTATATATGATATACCACACTCTGAGTGATAGTATCCTAAAATTTTTATCGTATGCACTACTCGATTTTTAGTTTTGCACAGGAAGGAAGCATAGAGATGTTTCACTTTTGTTGATTTTTGATGTAAAACTGTATTCTGGAAGAAGAAAAAAGGTGTATTACTCTTGAGCAAGATAGAGCAAGGTAAATATGCATAGAACTTTGTATAATTTCTTTTATCCTGAACTTCTTACAGTTTTAAAGGTCTTGTTGACTCTCAGACTTGATTGAGATCAAGTAGGACCGAATTAGCGTTTCAGGATTTCTCTGGGTTCGTTTCTGATCGCTCAGACCAAAGTATCTCAAAATGGTGTATTTACTTTAGTAGAAATCAAAAGGTAAAAATCAAAAGGTGAATTTAGCATCCTTTACTTCTTCAGTTCCGGGTGCACCTTATCAAGCAAAACGTGGTTAGCAGTTTTTGCAAATACCTAAAGGTGTTACCTTTAGGGAAGGCATCAAAGGGCCGTTCCTCCAACTGGTCTTTAATCTAATTTTCATATTCCCTTAAAGCCATTAATGACCATACACCTCATGACACACTTCAAGGTCTGTCTGTTGCTTAAACATCCATTCTTTTGCATTTGCAGCGCTTTCATCCTGACAGTAACTTTAGGACAAGAACAATCTCATAAATAGCCCAGAATTTGTGGTTTCTGAACACCCCGCCTTATATCTATCTTATCTTCAGAAGATAACATTTATCTTCACCTAGTCAAAAAAATCTATATATAGTTGTGTCCTCCCAATAATAACATAATATAGTGCAAGACCTGTCTTCTCCAAATGCGTATTTGAATTTAATTGCTGCATTTAGTATATTTGAAATAATGAATGTTGTCTTATCTGTGAAGAGCAAGGTGTTATGCATCAGACTCGTTTCTCCTCTGTTACACCAACAAGCAATGTCCTCCCTAGCCAAGCTGCTCCCTACCACCTTCTCCTTTGGACCCTTCGGTTGCTCTTTTGGTTGACTGCTTATTGCAGTCAACAGTCTTGGCTGGGAACGGGCTAAATATTGACTGGTCCCATTGCTTTCAGGAATTGTTCTGCATTTCTCTTGCCAGGTCTCTGCTGACATAAAAAATGAAGAGATTTTACAGCTTAGCTTGATCCAAGGAAAAAAAATGGGAGTTCAACATGAATGTGAAGGGTGAAGTTTGTGTCATTGAGTACTGTAAATGCCAGAGGGAGACTTGCAAGCAAAATTCAGTGTTTCTCCTCAGATAGCAGGAAGGTTGCAGGTATAAATATTGACATTTTAGCTGTGATTCAGGTAGTTACTTGTATTTAAGCAGCCTAGTTCAATGGCTATTGAAATTAGTTAGAGGTGGGGTTTTTCCTCAGTGGGTTAGCTGGTTCAGAAAGTGGATGTTTCCAGGTATCCCTTGTGATACCTTGGAAGCTGTAGGGCTTGTAGTCAGCTGGATACTCCTCCTTTTTCTTTCTGTGGAAGTATAATTACTTAGCTGGTTTTTTTCCCCTTTGAAAGTGGAATCATATCTATTTATACCTGCCGCCAGCAAGTGACTACTCAATATGAGCTAATGTTGCCAATATATTGTATTTGTGCTCCCTATTTTAAGGAAAATATTTTCCCTGTGATAGGAAATTACGAGAGCTTCTGAGTAATAATATTGCTTCAAAGTTAACATTGCTGATCCATTCCCTTCATCTCTGTGTGTATCTGATAAATCAGTTGTTCATGGCTCAGGCCTCTCTTCTGCTCCCATTAACTGAAATTAGGTTGATTGCTCACTTTCCACAGCGTTTGCTTGTTTGTCTGATACTGCTACGTGCACCGCTTGCTCAAAATACGTGGGTTTTAATGGAGTTGCTAGCTGCTTGGCACTCCTGTCTGTTAATCATTTATTTAGGCACTGAAGCCTGAGTGTTGGCCACTCAGCCTGCTTCTTCCTCCATGTGCCTCGTCCCCAAGAGGTGGTCTCTTGGCCTTTAAGGCAGGTCATCAGCTTTAGATTGCATCAAATTTACATGGCTTTTTGAGATACAAGTAGAGATTTCTCATGCCCAAACACATACCATATAATAGAGCCATGACATTAATATTAATTTTGTAAGACACTTTCTATTAAAAGAGTAATTCTACTAATATCTACAGAAGCAGCTGTCCTTTGACCTCCTGAATTTCTTTTATCTGTATTCTCCAAAGGAGAAGATGGATTTCTCTGAAGTAAGACTTGCTAGTTGGCATGGTGT
This sequence comes from Fulmarus glacialis, assembly GCF_000690835.1. NCBI lineage: Eukaryota > Metazoa > Chordata > Aves > Procellariiformes > Procellariidae > Fulmarus > Fulmarus glacialis. The sequence goes on along the minus strand of NW_009196043.1, from coordinate 789 downwards.
ATTCAACTTGTCCCGAAAAGATAATGAAAAATGACTGTTTTATTTTTGGAAACTTTCTTGCTGCTGCATGTCTCAGGCATGAATTGTCCAGGCATCTGCCCTTCTGCAGAGGGAAGAGTAACACCAACTGTGGGACGATGCACAGATAATTGAGTATTACTGTATTCATAAATAAAGTCTTGGGGGAAAGCATGTTTACTAACCCTGTTGTAAATACACAACACGTGGAAATTACACAAGAAATATGTGCAAAGTTCTTTGATGCCATTTCAGGGCTACTTGATGCATCTGGCAAGCGATGCAGCGTTTGAAGGATCTGTGCCCATGTTCAACGTGAATTTAAAATTATGTTTTTGAAAACTGTTGTTGATAATGATCTCTAAAAAGACTTGCATGGAGCTGAAGCTGGAAAGGAAGCACAGCCTAGAAATTCACACAACCACAAAGAGTGGGAACAGGCTGCCCGGGCAGCTCAAGTGTTCCTTAAACGTCCATGTTCATGTCGTAATCCTTACCCTCGCCTGGCCTGACTCTGTCCACAGGTTCTCTAACATTTATTCTCTTTATGAATCCTACACAATTCAGGGAGATCTCTGCTGAAGTTAATAGCAAGAGGAGGTCTAAAGAAAACATTGGACTGATGCTTGTTGAAGATGGTCACCTGACTAATAGGGATGAAGAAAAAGTAGAGGCATTCAATGCTTTTTTTGCCTCAGTCTTTAATAATACTGATAGACCTTGGGCTGCCCCGTCCTCTGAGTTGGATACTGTCCCTCACAGCATCCTTCT
>NW_009196042.1:0-32350 GCF_000690835.1 Fulmarus glacialis | reverse complement strand
CTCCGGAGCCCTTCGCCTCGGCGGCTTCCTTTGCATCTGCTCTGCTACTAACTCACCTTTCTTGAATCCACATGTCTCACCAGGCTGTTCAACGGCTTTAGTCTTTCTTTTTCTTCAATACTCAGCTTTTCACCTTCAGTAAAACACACCACTAGGCAACATGTAATATCCTGACTATTGACAATAGAAAGTTCTGTAGACCTGAGTCAGGCTGAGTTTTGTAGGCACAATTTCCCACTCACAGCACATCAAGTGCTTATCATTACCCTTTTACTGACCAATACACAAAGTCCTTTTTCTTCATTTCTAACTGATCAATTTCCAGGTAATACTAAAATATTAGGTTACTAGCCCCTATAAAATCCTATTTTACTACTTCAGTTCTCAATGTCTGCTTGCTTTTTTTGTGAGATACCCCACTTCTCCTCTATATAGGTCATGTCTTCCAGGTTTGTATCATGCATAAGCATAGTTCCCTAGAATGGTTCACTTTATGATAAGGTCAATAATGAAAACATTAAATAGTGTTACATATAAAACTATTTGTTGAAGGACCCTGGTAATCATTTCTAGCTCCCAAATTCTCCCTTGAATACAACTTATTGTCATCGTCCATGTAGACAATTTCTTATCCGCCTCACACTTGTACAAATCCCAATCTTCTCCTAACTTGAGGTAAGGAGCAGGAACTGCATGCAGGAGCATGCATTTACACTGCTACTTCAGGGACTTCTATTGCTACTTCAGGTTCCAAAATCCAGTTGTTTCAGGGAAATTATTTAAGCACTGGAATTTCCACTGACCCCAGTCCTTACCAGTCCTAACCCAGGTTCCTCTGTTTCTGTTGATCACATTTTCCAGTGCCTCAGTATATTTCACACAATTTTTGTCTACCCCACAGTGTCTACTGGGTTATTCACATTTTCCACTTGTACATGCCTGTTATCCTACCAAAGAGAAATATGTGCAGAATACAGTTGTCTTGAGTATGGAGGTGAGTATCATAATTAAAAAAACAGAAGTAACTCACAAGTCTGAGCACTTTTAGCAGCTACACTTGGAGAATAGATCTTTGCATGTTTAAGTTCAAATTCAGGTCACTGTGAAGCTTAATCTATTAACGTGTGTGAAGCGCTAAAGTACTACAATGATTACCTCCACAGAAAAGCTTGCTGACCTCTGAGAAATGAGTGTCCACATTTCTGGTCAACAGATGAAAAAGCTTTAGTGTCTTTGTTATTAACCCACTGCAGGACCTACATAATATTCAGCAGAGAGACCATAACTTTCCAAAGCTCTGTCTTTTAAGAAAGGCATTGTTAAGCTGGATAGAGAAGTAAAAGAACTTGACTCATTCTACCAGAGTTTAGACTGAACACTGATTTTTCTAAGAACTCTCAAAAATAAATGGAAAAATTTAACTGACACTTTCATTTTTTACAAAATAGAGACCCACTTTTCAATTAACAGCCTAGTAGCTGCAAGATATAGGACAAAATAAGATATCAGCAAAAGAGTTTTAGTCATGTTGATCACCCTGAAAAAATTGCAGGCTACAATTTCAAATTGTGCATGTAAAGGGCTTACGTACAGTGATACAGGCCACATATGTACAAAGCTAATGAGATGGGTTTCATGATTAATTGACAGTGATGAGCTAAGTCCCAATTCAGTATTGCATCTAATGGCTTCATAAAATTATTCTTTCCCATTAAATAAGGGAGAAAGTATCCATTAAAATATTTTGATTTATACTTTTATTTATTGATAGCAAGTCACTAATTTCCTTAGTTTACAATCATACAAATAAACTATCCATTAGAATAGCACGAACTGCCACCACACATCACTAGGAATATCTCCATCCGCCTTTTTTTTCTGCGGTATGTATGTCTGCCACAATCAAGGTGGTTTTTAATTCTTACTGATTTAAACTTTTCTTGTTGACTATATTGTAATTTCTTTATCTTCTGCAATTTTTGAATGTTACCTGAAACCTGTTCTACCAATTCATAAGCTCTACGCTCACCTTTCTTTATGGCAATGCCAGCTTAAGAAGTTCCCGCAGCTTTTATTTTTCTCCCCTAAGGTATTTTTAACCTATGTCAATTCACTGATTTATATGCAACACAGTGTAAAATCAGGTGCATAGAGTCAACTGGTGGCAGGAAGGCTAGAGTGAGTGGCCAGGTAGAAGAAATCCCTTAGTGGGTGCTGCTACCATGAAAGAGGTATGTGCATCTATACCCTGAGCAAGATTTTCACCTTTGCCAAATCACTGCTATGTCTGCACTGTGGTTGACAAGAGACGCAGTCCTCTAGCCTAGTGATTCAGAGTTGCAAAAGTTAGTTAAGTAACTTAACTACTGAACTAAACACTTCATGTCCCTTTACTGGGCCTAAAGGGATGTGGGAAACCTAAAGGCAACATATATGGTTATAATACATAATACTATACAGACTACATAACATAACATAGTGCATCAGATGTAATCAATATGCATAACCTAATGCGACATTTATATTCACTTCTGGTTTTAATATAGTTTGCATATGAGAAAAGCCTGTATCACTGTTAATTGTTCTATCAGGTTCTTCTAAGTTTTATTGGTTTATTCTTAACCTCTGCAGAGAAAATTTTAAATTTCAGGAACAGGCTATCACCATAAATTATACGACAAATGTTTTAAAAACAGGTATAAACAAGAGCAGCATACAACAAACTACAGTATTTACGTAAAAGTTACATATATACAGCAGTTGCTAGAAAGAGATGATGACTTCAGTGTACAGTTACCTAAGTACTTATTTTACAAAGGAGTATACGTTTTGTTTACCAAAGAAAGTCATAGATTCATCAAGCCTTGATGAATAGTGAAAAAGATGGGGCTTCCAATGTTAGGCAACACTCAGTCCATTATTTTGCAAGAATTTTAGGGACAAGCTAACCTACATGTCCCGGTAATAAAAACAATAGTTCCTTCTTTCTGTGTATGGAGCGAAAAGCATTAAATTTACGAGTTAAACCGGTGCACAATCAATCACTTCTTGGATTCCCCCCAAGCTCCATTCATTACACATTGTATGTCCCACCCTTTTAATATATAATTTCTAAAACACTTGTGTGTATTACAAAACAAAACTGTAAGTGAGCTACTGTATGACAACACACAATATTCATAATTCCCAGCAAGCAGTTATTCCCATCTATCATTCATTGCAGATAATATTCTTCATCAGTGTTTCACCTGCTGTGCCATGCACAGTCTGGACAACTACTGGGTGCTGGACAGGCTGTCAGGACTCATCTCAAAGGGTGTAAAGTTTCTTATTTACCTGTGACTGCTACAGGTTAAAGGTATCATTAGATTATCATCAATAATTTAAGAATACAATTCAGCTGATTTCTAACTTTTTTTTTGGCAGTGTCTATTGCGTCTTACCATCTGCAGAATGATGGTAAGAATGAATTGATAATCATAACTTAAATGCAGTACATACCTTAGGAATATGCACTGTATATGTACACTACAACTAAAACTGATGGTTAAAGTAAACAAAAAAGTATTAAAAATCTTTATTATAAATATCGATACATTCACAAATCCTATACTCTTGAAAAGAGAAAAAAATATTTTCTTTTACAAATTCTTTAAAATCACCAAGTGTGAGAGGAAAAAGCACTGCCCAAAGCTTACTGAAGTCAAAATCCTATTACCCTAATCAGGGGATTGTCAATACAGCCCAAACAGTAAGGCATGCTCCATAAGATAGAAGTGGACCCATCTGAAAAAGTCTATTCTTTTAGTAAGAATGATACTACAAAGTGGTGGAGTAATCACCCGAATCACTGGAAAAAGTGGCAGATAGAACAGGTAAGTGCGGGGAAGAATGAGGAGGCACCTCTGCAGTGATTTACTCCCTTTGTAGGGCCAGGCAAATCAGAAGTAAAGGAGAAAGCCATGCTCATTGTGGTTTAACACGAGTCAATTTGTGACTGTATCCCCCTGAGCGAAAAAGCTAATCAATTTTATGACATTTTTAAGCCTAAACATCTTAATGATAAAAAATGACATTTATTCTTTTTTTTTCTACTTTAATTATAAGTGCCATTAAAGAAAAGAACAAAAAATTAAGAAGAACTTTTTGTTCTTGAAACTTACCTTATTAGATCAATTGTTTAAATTTTTTTAAGTCGATGATCCTGTGGAAAATAACGAATTGCCATTGTTCATTCAAACTTGCAGTAGCACTTCACCCCTGAATTCTTTCTAATTTTCTAAGAAACCGATCAAATGAATCCCTCTTGCTGAACAAATTGAAAATATTATCAGTCATGACTAGAAAAAATTAATTAAGAAGTGCGGAGAATATAGGAACAGAGATTAAAAATGCATCTTCTTTAATTTTGAGTCATTATTTTGCATAATCATCAGCACTCTTGTGATTGAAGGCACTCCTGAAAAATCATGCACATCATTTAACAAGTAGCCTGATCTAGACATCAGAAATTATTTAAGATTGAAAAAACTGGAAATGCCTCTATCATAAGAACAGCTGTAAGGGAGATTTGCACCTAGAAATAGTAAGATATTTTGAGTTCAGTAATAACAGAAGATGACTGAGGAACTTTGAAGCTTTTCAGCTTTTTCTAAGAGTGAGAAGAGGGATCAATTTGTGCAGCTAAACAAGGGTGTGAGGATTTTCATACTTCCTCTTCCTCCTCCTTCCTTTTCCATGCTCTTTGCATCCCATGATATGGTGATACAAGCTATAGTGAATGCATTTATGGTAATGCCAGACAGAAAAGTCGGTTGGAAGACCAGTAGAAGATAACCACACAACTCAGTGACATGTACTCACAAATGTATTAAGGGGGCTGGATGAGTGTTGGGAGTAGTATAGCAATTCTAATTCCACAAAACACAAAATATACACACAAATGAAAGCTTAATCCCCTAAAGCCAATTTAGACCAGTACATCGTAGACACAGGGCAAGAGGACACTCTGACCTGTTGTCATCAGGTCAGGTCCTGCCTGGCAGTTTGGACTCAACTCATGGCAGCACTGCCTCAGGCTCTGCCTTCCATGTGGTATCAAACATCTGTGTGTTCTCCCCCCACCCCATCGGCTGTTCTCACTGTTTATGGTTTTCTGCATCAGTTAGTCATCATAAGCAGTTGACGACCTCACCAGATCTGCTATACTTTTGACAAGTGACTAGGACTGCTGTCAGTGAGAGCGCAAGTGGTGCAGAAGAGCAGTGATAAAACATGGATATACTGTAAGATCATTCAGCTGTGTAAGTTGTTACTTTTATCACTTTAACAGGACTAAAGACATGTCAGGATCCTCCTGGTCTCTTGGATATGTCTGCATAATATATTGTGGACAGAAACAAACCCCCTTCATCCTGATCTTAACTGTCAAAAAGCTGCTTAACCAAGCTCTATTCCAACTTTCAGTTCAAGGCTTGAGCATACCCTGCCAGCAAAAAGCATGGACAGAGCAAGTTCTCGTCTCCCAACGGCAGATATTGTGGACAGCTTTTGAGATCACCATCATGGGAGCCCAAACCCATCTCTCAACCCAAATATGGAATTACTTGTTTTTCCCTCTCTCCGCTCAGGCCCTAGTTTTATTTTACTGTTTGCTAGCTGAGGATACTTCCATCAGTCTGATTTCTCTCCTTACCTCAGGTGTTGTTTTCCATGTGAGCAATAACCATGGTATCCATGTTATCCAAACAGTCATATTGAAAAAAGGTAGTATTTACAAAAAGCAAAAGCCTTGCAGAGAAAGGCATATCAAAATGATAAACCAGACTATGTATGTGATATGTATGTATGAAGCCTGTTCACATGTTGTGATGATTCTGATTATTCTAAGCCTCTTCTGGGACTGGTAGGGTCTTGGGGTCACTTTCTTCCCTGAATCTGCTGCTACCTTGCCCTCCCTTGTCTTCAGGGAGAAGGAGATTCAGGAAATAAGTGACTTTTGAGCTACTACCAACAGTCAGAGGAAAGAAGTGACAAGGCTGAAGATCCCCCAAAACTTACTTTGCATTCTGTCAGGCTCAAAATTTTTGTGCTCAACACCTCCTTACCTGAAAAACTGGGGGATTATTTCTTTGTTTGTTTTTCTTCCGTATGTTCCTAGTATGTTCAGTGTGTGCAAAGTGAAAAGGAGGTTCAGGCTGCCGGCATGCAGCTGTTCAGAGATGACCAATATGAAATATTTTCCCAGAAAAGAGTCTCATATTTCACTTCTCCATGACACAGAAGTTGCCACTACTGTTTCTTTTAAAGACCTGAAACAACACTTTCCTATGAACTAGGGTGTCAGGGCTTGGAGACCATTCGTCCCTTTAGTTGGCTGAGTTTATTTGCCTGAGTTAGATGGTTGAGTTAAGGAGTTTAGCTGGCTGAGCCGTCTCCTTTCACTTGGTTCCTGGATTGAAGATCTCATACTCCTGTTCTCACTTCTTGACCCTCCATCCTTTTGATGTCAACAACCCTTCAACCACCATAAGAGGTTGGTCACTTCTTAAGGTCACCGTCCTCCATCTCCGCACTGTCTTCTTCAGAAGGTGGGGGAGAGAGGATTTCTGATGATCAGCAAGGATGCCGAGTGACAAATTAACATCAGGATCAGGTCCAGAGGCTGTGATCAGAGTCAGACACAGTGCAATGATCTCTCAACAAGTCCACAGTGACAAGGAAAATCCCAGGGAAGGCCAGGAAGCCCACCCAGCAGGTATGGGTCAAGGGCAAGATGGATGGAGCACAGACTTCATTACTGCCCATCTGTGGATTCGCACAGGCAGGGGCTGGCAGTAAAACCTCTTCTTAAAAGCAGTTCCCAAAGGAAAGGGGAGGCAGGCTCTCACTTACAGCTTTCTTCACAACAGCTTTTATCAGTGAAGCAGCTGACCTTGGGCTCAGACAGCTAAACCCCTTAACTCAGCCACATAAAATCCCAGAAGGGGGGAAATTTGCTCAGGGCCGTGACACAGGTTGTGAAATATATAGGAGCATTTCTTCCAGTTTAAAAACATTTAAACCAGGGCGTGTCCCCCACCACTAGGCTGAAATCTGCTCTGATTAGGGAAATTCTGTACTTGGCTTGTATACTTCATGGTCATATTAAGTCGCTGTATTCTGAGGTGCTGATTAGGGAAATTCTGTACTTGGCTTGTGTTACTTCATGGACATATTAAGTCGCTGTATTCTGAGGTACAACTGAGTTGATTTCTACTGAGGAAGTTGATTGATGATAGACAGTTTTGAAAGTGTAAGTTAAATTCAAATAAATGGCTCACTGCATAGGAGTTTGCATGTCCTTAGTATTTCTAAAATAGGCTAAGATTTTCAGATATAAAATGCCTTAGAAGTGGAAACCACTTTTGCTTTGCAGGAATTAGGTACTAAGAGAGAATTTGAAGAGAAATTATGATGAATTTAAGGGCATTCCAGAACATAATGTAGAAAGTATAACACAGATCTCATGAGCACCAATTAATGTGCTTTCTCATGTCGGTTGCTTGAAAAAGAATGAAAATAAATATAGAGAAGACTATCCAGCAAAGCTACTTACCCCTGCAAATACCCATTACTGAACAGAAGCAGAAGATTAGGTGGACCAGGGCAGCAGTATAAATCCAGAGTAACTACTGAAGACAGTGAAGTTACTCCACATTTATACCAGTTTAACGGAGAGAAGAAAAAGGTCCATTGAGTATAATTGAATCAAGGAGTTTTCCATTAAGTCCAAATGACTTTCACAGCAGGAGGCTTCTGAAAGCTCAGAGGAGAGCAGTCCTTTCAGAACAATAACATTTCGCTTTTCTTCAACATCTTAATCTTTATTGTTTGGACACAGTGTTTCAAAATTCACTCAGGATATGCTATGTTTTTTACATTAGCTATATTTGATGCCAAACACTCTTGAATTCCAGTAAAAAAATCCATATTTTCTATAGACATTTACTTATACTTCCTGAATTTTATGTCTTCGGATTTTTTTTTTATCTCCTATGGTATTGTACGAATTATGGAATTGAGTATTGTGTGTTTTACATGCTTTCTTTTGGAATTTCTGGTCATGTGTGAGTGAGGAATCGTAAAGATTAAAAATTTTCTATTGCATTACTGAAAGGTTAGACATATGACCAAAAAGCAAGGTGCATATGAAGAATAAAATATTGGTTTTCAAAATCACAGTTGTTTTTGCATAGTGTAGAGATGAAGCATATTAATAAAATGTGTTAAGGATTGTATTTTTTTCCAACTATTCCAAAGGTTTATTGTTTCTGAGGGTTTTGGGGGCGTTTTGTTTGTTTGTGGGTTGTTTTTTTTTTTGTGAGCTCCAGTTCTGATATTTATTATACCTTCCACCCATCAAAAAATACCTGAGAAAAAATTAAAGTTACAAAGGTACATACATAATGACTTCATGAATACTACTTATACCTACAGCTATTAAATAAAACAGTAAAAAAATCAGATATATTACTCTCTGTAAAACTTTAAAATATACCTATATGTCCTCATATTAACAAGCCAATTTCTAGGAACTTATAGATGAGATTTTTGCCCTGGGGACCAGTCCCTCTTGAAAATAATAAGGCTACTTACCTAAATAAAAGTTACTCATTTTTTATCATAGCAACAGGTCTCTGAATTCTTGCAATATATGCATATGTGTATGTAACTATATATGCACATACAACATGATATATATATACTAATATCTTTAATGCAGTAATGTCTGTATGACGTTATAAACAAATAGAACCACATGGAAACACTAAAGCTAACATTTATTTATTTATTTATTTGAATGGTCTTTGTACAAATATTATTTGACCAATTATTGGAAAATAGATAACACAAAAATGGAGACTGCTGATAACCAGGGTAATTACAGCTGTTACTTTTTAAAACTAGTGACTGAAATGTGAAGTAAGACTGTTGAAACCAAAGTTACAAAGTAATTAACGGTGTGGTTTCCTTTTTAATTGAAAGTGAAAATTTAGTTCTGGCTCAGCAACTGTGACTCTCTATTTCAGGTTTTTACCCTTTTTTATTAAGTAAAGCCTCTTCATTTAGCTGGTAGAGACAGTAAGTAATGCAATCTTGAGTTAATAAGTAAAAGAGCATACTACGAGAGATACTGGATTTCCTTTTCTAGGATCAGACTATGTTTAGGCATATTTACTTTTTCTACAATGAAAGTGTAGTTAAAATATGCATACCTCTTTCAGGGTATGACTAATTTCTCCTCCCAACTTTAGCCACTCAACCTGACTTACATGAATCTGATTATTTGTTGCACTATTTTATAATTAATTATCTAATTCTATGGAGGGATCAATTAGGAAAAAAAAAAGTTTTTCACTTTGCACATATTTATTAACATTTTTAACAGTGCCTTCTTTTTTTTTTTTTTTTCCTCATCACTCTTATCCCCAAAAAGAGAGAAGAGATGCATGAAGGTCACTACTGAAGATTCATAAACCATTGTGAATAATGTCAGAACTATAATTTAATTAGTGGCCCATCTGTCACTTTCTGTTTGACGAGCACTAAATGTCCAATTATCATTTAATATCTGCTCTAATCAGTTCTGGCAAATTTTGCAGGCACACTAGAGATGACATTAATAGATGGCAGTGAGGCTACCTTTGCAACATTATCAGAGAGAGAAAGCTTGTGCAGTTTTGACTTACAATGGGGAAGGCATGAATTCATTCCAATTAGTAGCAAAGACATTTTATGCAGACCGTGTTACTGCATATTGCTAACTAAAGTTTTTAGTTGATTTTTTCAAGAGTTTGGAAAAACACTTTTAATTTTTATGGCATTTGTTATTCTTGTCAGTGTCCAAAAATAATAGTAAACATTATATTCTCAGTACCTCTGTCTTCAATCTCTCTTTCTTTATTGTCTTCATTAATTAGTTTGCGCCTTCTGCTTCTTCATTCTCTTTCTGACATTAGCCCTCATGAACAAAAGACCCACGGGGTTCTTCATAAAGAAAGGAAAAAAGACATGCTGAATAAATATGAATAGATTTTTTAAAAAACTGAAATACACAATATAGACATACAAAAAATACCGGGCCAAAGATTTTAGTCTGTTGCTGGGACAGAGGTCACTGCCATGGCCTTCTTCTGGTAAAGGAAGAGCAAAAGAAAAATATAATCTTTTAATAAGAACGTACAGTACATATGTCTTTTCAGACAAGACACAGAAAATGACCACATGTTAAAAGCATAGAATAACTTGCTGGTAAGATTGATGACCTATGAAACATGTATTGACAGCATCATAAAATGCATTTTTCCACTTGTAATGAGAGATTAAAAACCCTACCTATCCACACCTTGGGTCAAGGTCAGGCAGCCTATACCTTCTCAGATTTGAGATCAATAACATAACAGTCTCTGAAAAAGGCTTTTGTCTTGACAAGAAGCTTCCTCTAATAAGCAAGTGCTGCTCACATGACACTTTAGATTTAGTCCCCAACTCTGATTCTAAGGAAAATACTTCAGCACTTGGAAAGAAAATATGGCAAAAAACCCTGTTTGTAGTATGACTGCATAGGTTTGCTGCTTAGTAGCTAGTAAGATTGGGATTGCTGCCTGGCAGATCCACTGCAGTGATAAAATAGCTGCCTAAAAGTAGATATAAAATAAAGACCCTTTTCCCTCCAGTTATATGTTTTGATAGCAACTCTGATGTAATTTCTGATACTTGCATATTTCTACTAATAAGACTGAATCTGAATTCTATTGACTACAGCTTGAATTTGTAAGAACTTGTCAGGATCTTATGATCTGCTTGACCCTGCATTATTCTACCCAACCCAACACACACCATAGCATTGAGTATTTAGAAAACAGATATGCAGGTTCAACTAATGTACATGAAGAGAAATTATTATGTGCATCTCTGCAGGTTTCCTATGGTTTATAACCTTTTAAACCTGCTGTACATATGAGGCACTGATTTAATAGTCAGCTTTAAAAATGGTCACAAGAAACCTCTGAATCAAGGCATAACGGAAGGGTTTTCTGCATAAGGAAAAATCAACAAGTACACACACAAAACAAACTAGTATCACCTCATGGGAATAGAAATAAAGAAGGAGATTGTGCGTGCCCAGACATGATTGGTTCTCATTCCTTCTTCTGCTTTGGCTCAGAAATTTGGCTCCAGACACAGGTCTGAAGAAGATGCAACCCAAATGCAGGGCTTTGCTCTTGAGAAACCCTGCAAAAAAGCAGTCAGCTAGAGCTAAAGGCAAAGCCAGGAATGCAAAAAATAGTTATCAAGGACAGAGAAGTGCCTTGATTCTGAAGATAGTTTTAAGTGCCCTTGGGAAATGAGAGAAAGAATTCAAGAAGAGAGGAGGTTACTCATATGTAGGGTTGATATCAATAAGCACTAATATTGTCAGATTTTTCCTTTGGATGAAGTATAGCAGAAATTTTCAAATACCTCTGAAAGGTAGGCAATATTGTAATACAAAGTGAGTCTTGAGGACAATACACTGGCTGTTTATGTATACATCAATGTCTGATCACAACTGTGAAGTCTTTTATTTCTGATTATGCAATGGACAGCTAGATAAACTGATCAAATGGAAAAGTAGTAACAGATATACAATATTTTAAACTATTCTGGTAAGTTATTTTGGCTCCTATTCTCTCATGTAACAATAGAAGACATACTTAAAGCATCTTCTCATTATTCCACCTGTTTTCATGGGCATTCAGACTGTACTTTTCCATTATAACTCTGCACAACTGTAGAAAGAACTGGAAACAATAAAAAGATACCTGTACCATGGAACCTGCACACCTTGACAAACCTTTTATGCAGCATTGCCTTGACTACCTGTTTTAGTGGAAAAGAAGCACCCGGTCACATGACCTAATGAATAACTAAGTATTTTACACAAATTGTAACTTTGCACAAGAAACTTTCAACATCAGCACATCCTATAGCTCCTCAGGCTTGTTGAAGTCCCTAAGAAGTTGTGGCAGAGAGGAGTTACATTCTCATGACCTCTTTGTGGCTGGTACAAGTGGATATCTAAATCCTGATGTGAGTAGGCTTGTTAGTTCTGCCTTGTAAGCACAATGGTAATCCATTTAGAAAATTCCAAATGTTTTACCTACCATTAAAATAAGTTGTTTCATTCAACTAAAATGTATTACTAATTTAGACCCACATCCAGAATTAGTTCTGCATTAGTGAAAATACATATTCAGGGAAAAGTTAATTTGCTATAAAAAATTCAACTTACACCTATGTTTATTCTTTCTGTTCAAAGTATATATACTTCTAAATCAGTACAGTGAATGACAGAAAGTCAATTAACACCTATTGATAGCTTAGGATTGCTCACACAATGAGACATTCCTTTAATATGATAAAGTATAGGTGTAGACCATCCCCTGTGAAAAGAAAAAATTCATTTGTCAACATAATGGGGAACACAAGACCTAAAACCAGGTTTTCTGAATATGAAAGAAACCTATAAAAAAAGAAACAGAGCATAAAGTGTAGATCAGGTAGAACACCTCTAGGATGTTCCGTAAAGCATGGCAACCAGTTAGGAAAAACAGTGCTGGGGAAAACAGCTTTCACTGGTAAGATAAATATTTTTCATTAGCATTAGATCCTGCCCTGAGGGTCAGTGCTTAGACACAGTGTTAGATGGGTATGCTATCCCCCCAGCCTGAAGGTTAGGGTTTTGGAGGGTTTTTAACTTTGTTTTAGCTGGTAGAACTTAACCTGGAAGACCACACTTGACTAACAAAACTAATGATATGCATTGAAATTATAGAAAAGGTCTAGGTTATTTCATGACTTAGTACATTAACAAAACAGGTCCAGATGTTACTCTCATTTCTCTTCTTAATCACATCTTAAGTTTTACTCTCCTCCATCATTGCATTGTATTTCTGTAATATTTTTTCAACATTAGACACCTCTATGAATGAATTAATAAGTATAAAACCAGGGATCAGCTCTTCAGCTAATGTAAAATGTAATAATAAATCTAAATTTTTTTTAAAGAAACAAAGGAACAAAAAGAAACAACTTCCAGAGCATTGTTCAGTCATTTTCCTGGCATGAGTGGCCAGGATTTCAGTGTAACTCTTTCGCTGTAAGCAAGTTATGAAGGTCAGTCAGGAACCATAAATTAAATTTGAACTGGTGCTTTTCAGTAGCATGCTAGGAGATAAATAGACACAATAAAGACAACAACAAAAATGGAACATGACTCAGTAGCAAAAATGGATGAAATTGATAGTGTTTAGACAAGAAATACCAGGCAGTAGATAGTGAGCTGGAGACTATACACCAGTAAAACACTGGACTGGCACACTCTCACTGATCCTGTGGGTAACCCTGGAGAGTCCTACTTTGCCTCTCTGTCCTCCTGCACACCTGCTGCCTATTTAGGAAATTTTGTGCGTACTGTTTATGAAGGGCATGGTCTTGTTACCTCTGAAGTCAATGGTCAAACTGTCATTACTTCCTTGCAAGCAGATGGAGCCCATATGGCCTGCTTGCATGATCATTGCTCATGTACAACACCCACAGAGCTAACAGGTTTCTAACTGGGATGAATTGCAATGTGAACAACAGTAAAATGAATGAAAGAACCTAAAAAAATGTGAAAACTTTGTGGGAAGCAGTTAATTTTATAATTCTCTTCTGGGCTCAACTTGGCACTTCACTTACACCTTCTGAAAGACTCACTGGAGGGATCAGTTGTGAGGGGCTATAATGGGGCAGTGAATAATAGCAGGATAGTATGGGAAAGGCCTGTAACTGTGGAAGGTGAAGCAGTAAGAATTAATCAGAATACTATTACTGTCTTGGGTTGTTAGTGTATGACCCTGCTGATGTCATTCTCCACTTAGGAGGTTCCTTTTTCCACTGGATTATGAAATGCAGTAGTTGTGAAGTGCAATGCCCACAACATCTGAACCTGAGTATTGTTCTCACTGAAGCACAGAGGTGAGTAGTAAATGCTGTTAAAGAGCATGAGACTAAAATCAGTTTTCCTTGGCTATAACACCGAGTGTATTAATCTTAAGAAGTATCAAGTGGCGTGCTGAATGAAGCACCTAGCAGTAGCAAAAGGGTGTATTTCAGGGCAGAGAGACAGAATTGCTGTCTGTACAGTTCCATATCAACAACACTTAAAGCATATGGCAACAGGATACACAGTTGTAAAGGCACAGAAATTCCAAAGTTAACATGGACCAGGCATGTTTGAGAAGGGTGTAGCTGCACCATCACTGTGTAGCAGCCAAGCCCTGCTGAAAGGCAGAGTTAATTAGCTGAAGTGAGACAAGCTGTGAAGCTAAAGGCCTCTCAGACAATAAGCAGTGTATATAATGTTGGCAGAGATGTACTGTGTCATCTAGAGTTTGCCCACCACTAACTTGGAGAATCTCAGAATTAACTGCAAATAGTGCAACGCAGATGTGCTGTTCAGATGTGCTTTTGTTTCATGTAACAGCATGCCAATAGCTAACCAAGGCAACTGATCTCGTGGTCCTCACTGGGAGGAAGACACATGCACAAACAGCTTTGTAAACTTAAAAAGGCAGGGCAAGCAAATGAGATAAAGCAATAATTTTCAAATATTCACACCAAGCCATTGCTTCAATGACATACCATACCCAGCTTTCTGGAGTTTCATCCTTTCTCAGTACGTATTTCTCTTGATGAAAACAAACAGTTGCAGTTATAAAATGAATGTATATCATGCACAGCACTGCAGCTTGGATGTGAAAAATCTCTAATGTGGTTGAGCAGTTAGCTCCAGTACCTGAGCCCTGGCACCAGCAGTAGGATTTCACTCTGAGTAAGGAAAATAATAACAGGTTCTTTGCTGTGGGCCCAAACCATCAGACTTTGCAGAGATACTTTCATGTTAGGCAATAATATTTTAGTTTAGAAAATCAAACTTTGAGTTATATTCATGAAAACAAGTAACATCTTTAAACTTAATGCAACGCCCACCTATAACCAACATAACCATTACCACCAGCTGTCCATCACAAATTTTGTGGGGAGGAAAGAGACCAAAACAAAACAGAAGGGAGAGTTACAACACCTACATTTTCAAAAGAGAGCTATTTGTATTTTGCCAACCTATGATTTGCCTGGGAATGTTGTAAAGAGCGCTTGATGTTATTTATTTTCTTATTTGCATAATTATAGTTCTGCTTAAAAAAAAAAAATATATGTATTTTATATATAGAATATGGGCACACTGGTAAAAAGGATAAGGAAAAAAAGACTTCAAAATTAAAAAACAACTTAAATAACAATGAAAAAATTTCTTATTTACATACCTAACTTGCTTTGGGGATCAGTGAGGAATCTTTCTTTTTGAACAGTAAATGTTTGTTATTCTCATTTAATAAGAATCATGAAGATGGTGACGATGATGTAACATTGCAATAGTTCCTAGAAAACTCAGTAATGTCCAGTACCCTACTGTGACAGGGCTATACAAGCAGGAAATACAAACATACTCCTCTTAATCCTCTTTCTTTGATGAACTGCAGATGACTCCGTGGTGATGACAATGACATCACAGTGATGTTGCAAAGAGGGCTGTATATTTATGTCAGGGAGTTCATATGTGGATTAAGGAAAGTTGTAACTTGTATACACACAGGTGTTGTACAGGCCTTTGATGTTCCCCTTTCATAGACTTGGTAAGAGTTTTTGACACTGTTTGACAGTAGAAACTGGCCAGCATAAAAGGCCCATAAGTACACAACTTTATTCTCTCTCCATTGTCATCTTGAAAAGCTGAGGGCAGGGCATCTCTCACAGACCTCACCTGCTCATGCTCAGCAACTCTGTCACAGCTCATGAAACTTCCTAAAGAAATTTCAGAAATGACTGACACTCTGAACACAGAAATTGTCAGGACACTGACAAGCAGAAGCTTCTTAACTAGCCGTCACATCATCATCATTACAGAGGCATGGGTGCTTAACTTTTAAAGGGAAACTCAAACAATCTTTCATTTTTCTAATGGACTGAGAAGCGCTACACAATTTCTAAAAAAAAGTCTCTTGTTCCATGCCAATCCAATTTTTCATGTAACTGATAGTTAAGGGAATTCCCCTGTCTCTGCTGAGGTATCATAACATTTGAATCTGCCTTAACTAGAGCTTCAGTTTGGATCCTTTTCTTTACCATTTTTAAGGGTCCAAACCCAACACAAGTCCTTCCTATTCTTCCTAAATTTTGGTTATGCTGTTCTTCTGCCCATTTTCATACATGCCCTCTTTTTTGTCATTCTAGACTGTAGAATAGAATAGAATAGAATAGAATAGAATAGAATAGAATAGAATAGAATAGAAGAATAGAATAGTTCAGTTGGAAGGGACCTGCACCAATCATCTAGTCCAACTGCCTGACCACTTCAGGGCTCACCAAAAGTTAAAGTATATTATTAAGGGCATTGTCCAAATGCCTCTTAAACACTGACCTCTCTAGGAGGTTCCAACGTTTGACCACCCTCTCAGTAAAGAAATGCTTCCTAATGTCCAGTCTGAACCTCTCCTGACGCAGCTTTGAACCACTCCCACGCGTCCTGTCACTGGATACTGGGGAGAAGAGGTCAGCACCTCCCTCTCCGCTTCCCCTCCTCAGGAAGCTGTAGAAAGCAATGAGGTCGCCCCTCAGTCTCTTTCTCCAAACTAGACAAACCCAAAGTCCTTAGCCGTTCCTCATAGGACAGGTAAGTCTCCTACTTCAGACCAAATACATTCAACATATGTATGACATTAAAAGTAACATATGTGAGTTGTCAGGCTGTTGGTTTGGTGTTGGTTTGTTTGGGTTTTTTTTTTGGGGGGGGGGGGAGGGTCGTGGTCATGGTGGTACAGATGATTAGGTATATTGTGAAGGGGGAACTTGAGGTTAGGCAGACTTCCAGCAGACAAGGTCATCAAGACCATTCAACAACAAAATGCAGTTCCCAACAAGGAAGGTAGGCTTGGAATTTAAAATGGAAAAAGAAACTCTAAGATGCACAGCAATACCTGAAGAAAGGAAAGATTACTTCCTTAAATATTAAGGACATGGCTAGAATACTACATGGGCTCAAAGAATCTGCAGTGTCTTCTGTGCTCTTCTCCGCCAAACCCCAGTTTCTGAGATGGCAGTAATCACAGTCATTTCTATACCTCTCTACAGCCCTCTATTTTCCCTAATTCTTACTGTCTTGTTCTTATAATGCTAGAAATATGCTTAGGTTTTTTTGGGGGAAATCCCATGGCTGTCTTAGAATGGGGAAATTCTTTCCCCACCTCCGTTAAAGGCTTTTCATATGTCATAGCACCAGTCAAGCTTTTTACAGTTCACTAAAGATTAGAGGCAATTAAATCTTCTGTTTTTCTCATTTCTGCTGAAAAGAAAGTTGAATTTGTTTGAAAAGATACTTGTGGTGAGCAGTTAAAAATTCCAACCCTCACTTGTTTTAAAGTTGAGGTCAGAATGAAAATGATAGTATAAGATTCTAATACTTATAACAAGACCTTGAACACACACTTTGAATAATAGGCAGACAGTTGAGTTTGCATGAGTCCTGCAGCAAAAAGGTCCTTAAGCAGTCACGCTGCTGCATCAACATGAGTTGCAATCTGTAAGTGGTTTTCAAGGGTAACTCCAAATAAAGCACATTACGGTAATACAGCCTGGAGGCAAAGATCAAAGCTGAGAGATGGGAAGATATAAATACTCTTCCTTTACAAATGACCAGATGATTCTTGAGCTGTCTGCTTAAATACTTCCCATAATGAAGTAATAGAAAATAGTGCAGCAGTGACAACAGCAGAAAACAGAAGAGGTGCTTTCAGCTTATTTATCCTGAGCTCAATGCCTCCAGATTCTGGTGTTGAACTTCCATATTTCTTGTGCAGAAATCCTTAATTTAGGAAGCATAATTGCCTTTTGCTTAGGTAAAACTGCCAGTCAGCCTATAGACCTTGGATCGTCCCATCTGGGAAAAAGAAGTTCAAGTATACTTAATTATGTGGAATACTGAACTATGAAGTACTATTTTCTTTTATAAGTCCACTTAAAAGCCTCCATGCAGAGATATCACAAACATTTTATGTCTAAAGTGTCTTTTGAGAACAAATACTTTTCTTATCCATGTTCATCTTCTTTTTGTCTTTCAGATCTTGATGACTTTGTTACCTTTATCTTTATGTGACCTACTCTTTCTCAGATTTTTGTTATCTTTATATTAACTTTCTGTTGTTATGTAAGATGCACTGAAAAAATTGAAAACCTTTATAATGTTTATACACAGAGTCACAGAAAAAATAGAGAATTTCAAGGGATTAAGAATTACCACTGTGCTTAAAATAAGTACAAAACGTACCTTAGGTACCGTTCGTTGCCTACATATGTTCAGAAAGCTAAGTCTAGGCTTCCAGTTGGGCTTGGTTCTATGAAAGTGCTCAAATAATTTTAAGAAAGAAAGCCTCAACATTTCTCTGCCTTGAAGAGAACCTGAGAGTGAAAGTTGAGGTTTCTGAGTTCTTTGAAGTATCTTCAATATCATTCTTAAAAGCATTTCAGGCTATTCCTTTGTACATCGTGGAATTTCACTCATTTTCAAATTTTAAGACACATTTTTGAAACCAGTTCACTTCCGTCATTCAGAGAAGATACACTATCAAATCAAAGAAATGGAAGTCTCAATAGATGTCATTTTTTTTCCATTTGTACAAGTAATACAGTACATTTACTAGCCAATTTTGAAGAATTGTCATAAATAATTAGAACTAAACTTATTGCAATAAATAGAGTAGTTCGTGGAGTTGATAGTGTCTCTTGACATGTTTGCTCATTCAAAAAATGCATTAATTAGCAGGGTGTCTCATTATCAGTGTGAATTAGCAAGATTATACTATGACCTTGCTATTTAAATGTACAAGTACCAAAGAATAAAAAATAAAACTTCGATGAGACTACACAGTAAATTTTGTAAATAAAAAATATTAGAGTGGAAACAATAATGAAATGGAAAACAGTTTAGAGATGGAAAGTAATACGTCACAAGACATTTTTCCAGAAATCAGGCTTGTTTAAAGTATCATTTTTCCAATTGCAGAGTCAATTATGTCGCTTGACTCTCACATTCAAACTTAAATTCAAATTTTATTTAATTCAAAATTGCTTTAATCTAGTTACTTGGTGTCACATTGTCACATTTAAGGTTTGTTCTTTACTTTCTGTGTTAGCTTGCAGCCCCAGTGTCTTCAACAGATGTGATGAGGACTTTTTAAAGTATTACTAGTTTTTTGCTTTTTATGACAAATAATGCCAAGATAATTTTTCCCCTTTTTTGGAGTAGTCTAACTTTGCTTTTTGTTCTCCATTATTTTCCTTCCACAGGTTTTCAATAACAGTAGTCATTGAATTGCAAAGTGAGCTACCAAGCTATCTGTCTTAGAAGCCAGATAGAAGCCAGCCTCAAACTTTATTCATCAATATCTACATTTTATGCTGCCTTAGTTACTTACCATGAGCTGAAACACCTTTTCACCAAAAAAATACTATCCTGAAAGATACAATTTGAAATGGAATTCATCTCCTTGTCCACTTTCAAATATTTATGTTAACTCTGTCTTGCTCTAATGTCTTAATAAGCTTGGTTTTCTTCAGCTTCATGATACATCGTGTATGCTTCTCTTGTTCTTTCTTATATGATGCTTATTTACTCTATTTGTTGGTTTGTTTCTTCCTTTTACTTTATAAATCCTAAGTGATTATAATCTCTTGCTACCATTGTTTCCTTTTTCCCATTTCACAAGCAGTTTTTATAACTTTAGGTCTTTCAGCAATCCCTCTTTAAAACATATTACCTACTCTTTCTTTTTGCCTTTCTTAGACAAGAAGAATTTAAGTTTCCTTATTCTTACAAGCAACCATTTTGTCATCATAATCATTGCCTCCCTCATCCATCCTCATCTTTTCAAGATTTAAGGCTCAAAAGCTTTCTGTCATTTTCCACTCATTAAATTTCCTATTTTGTGTGAAGTGTACTGCTGGGGACTTTTTACAAAGGTATGTTTGACAACCAAATATGTTTCTTTCAAGTCCATTTTCTATTCTAACGTCAATCTTTTCTCCTTCCTATTCAAATGTTCCTTATTCAGATATGTATATATGTATATCCATATGGTGAGTGTTGTGAGTTTTTTTTTTTAAAAAAAAAAAGACTTTTGAAAAATTAATGTGGAATTTCAATCAATTGACTCTTTAAGTTATGAAATCATTCCACTGGGCACTATATGAGAAGGAAAGACTGCTTGAAAGTGTAAATGTTATTTTTTAGCCTACCCTAAAAGGCATTCAGGAAACTCAGCCCACACAGTCCCTCCAGAGTCCATTGTTCTGTATGGGCAGAAGAACGGGCAACCATATCTGGGCCTCCCCTAATACTCTCAACTCTTTTCGGCTCATGGACTTGCTGAGCTAGATGGACTTTCTTTGTATTTACACCTTAGTGTAATTCTCTTCCCTCCATTTCTCCAATCTCTCCTTGAATCTATGTATGTCAAACTACTCTTGTACAGATGACATCATTCGTCTCTTAGGAAACTTTTGATTTTTAAGGGGTGTAAGATATATCTACAGAACATCACTTTCTGCCTGCTGGGAGAAAATACCTGGGACATTTTTCTGTAAGAATAAACAGATTCTCACTGCACTGATCTTTACAGAACGAAGGGAAAAAGAAAGTTCCTAGTTTCAATCAGTTTGACATAATAGATACACGATGCATCCACAGAGACGTAGAGCAACCTTGCTTGTTCCCAGGACTTTCTATTTACTATACCTATTCCTATAAATTGCTAGGCAGACTAACAGTTTTTGTAGCAGATCTACTGCTTACTCAGTACTTATCTTGAATGATGCTTGTGTATGTGCAGGGGACCAGATGTGTCCTTTCCAAATGTTAATGAGGAATTGCCATGGATGGTAATTCATGGATGTATTTCATAAAGGCAGCCTCAGTCCCTTTAAAAAATTCTTCGTCATCCTTGCAGTAACTGGTGAGAAAGTATGCACATGGGGCATTTATTTTCTTCTCAATACCGTAAGTTAAGGTCAGAGGTTCAGACTTCCCTTTGCACTGACTTTGTTAGCTCAACACAGGACAACGTAAAGACTAAAGGGGGAGAAATGCTCATTTTTGTCACTCGCAATTGTATTAGTAGTGGTAAAAGAGTGATAGAGGCCAGACTACTTGATAATTTGCCTGCAGTGATGCTTGTACTCCTTGGGAGTTGTTTGAATTAAACACTGCCAACCAGGGAAAAATCAATAAAGTTGTTTAAATGGTTTCACAGGGGCCTTTGTGATGATTGAATATTACTCTTCTTACAAGACCAATAGCTGCTTTTTTTTTTTTTCCCAGTGCATGACCAGTAACTAAAGTTATTCAGGCTGAGAGTTCAAATGAAGGCTGAGGGTCTTCTCTTCTTACTGTCTTCTTCTACTGACAAATACTTTTCATTTCCTTTTTTTTTTAAGCTAAAGTAGAACAAATCAATAAACCTCCCAGAAGCAGCAACATTAACATTCCAAATCATCCCTATTTCCAGCTAAATCTGCAGAAAAGAAAGGGCAAGAGCAACACTGATTTACACCAGCTGAGGATCTACTCCAACATTTCTTTGGGTTAGATGACATTCAATCAATTTGCCCATGGAATGATGTACTGTGCAAAAAGAACTGCAAACAATACAGATTTTCAGTGTGTGCAATAGCATAGGATTTTATTCCTATAAATGCTTTTGACTCTTTTTAATGTTAAATAACAGGTTAGAGAATTTAATAGCCAAGAATTTAGCAGCCAAAGCTGTTCTTTTTAAAGGACATGGCAAAAATTTAGATTATGAATAATTTAACTACCAGCTTGGAGAAAGTAATAAATCTGAGAAAATCTGCAGCATGTCCATATACAGAATCTATTCATCCTGCCAAAGATGCAGGATGTGGTAGGTAAAAAATTTTAAAAGAAGCTTGTTTACACTGAAATAAACCTCAGTTTAACACTATGTCAGCTACACTAGCACCAATTTCTGATATTACTAGCATGGACTGACCATGCAGTCCTTATAGCAGTCAAACTGGTGGCAGTTGTCTACATTATTTGTGTACATCATTGCTATTGTTATAAGAGCAGAAAGCAGCAGCATGAATCACCACCACATCAGTGGAAATGGTTCTTTCACTCTTCTTTGGAAATGTATGCTGTCATATATGAGTTTCCTTTCACACCTGATGAAATGCTTTAATTCTCCTATGGATCTTTTTCTGAAGCCAACTTTGTTATTTTTCTGCTAGAAATCACACATGGAGCAGAAAAAGAGTAGATTAAACGGGGTCAAGAGAGGCAGGACTCCTGGCTTTTTACCTCTGCTTTGCCACTATTCAATCTTTAGAATATGCCCTGATTTCCTTTCCAGTAACAACAACAGCTGACTATAGAAATGCTTTGAGATTTAATTAACTGTTGCTACTTTTTAAAAACTTCATTAAAAATTCTTTGAGGTGAATGAATTACATATTTCAGAGCAATAATGGAGGAAAATATGCCAGCACAGGACAAAAAAAAACCCCAAAGAAAAATACAAATCGTTCCAATAAAGTCTTTACAGAGTTTTTTCTCATTTCTGGGAGATGACACTTAATAATTTCTGTGATGTTCCCCTCCCCACAATGTACTTTTTTAGACTAACTGATAAATGTTTCTACTGGAGCACATAACTTCATGCAATAATATATATTTATATGCAAACACTCTCATGATAATCTCTCTCAGGCTCTCCCTCTTCATCTTCTCTAAAGAAATGTGGAACTTAGGATATATATTTTATAGCCAGTAAACAGAGCAGTGGCTCTGTGGCAGCTTATGCTCCCCATCCCAACTTCTGGTGTAGGAAAACCCACTGAATACAACAGCAGCAATCATCTTGATTGAAAAAACCCCACTCTTTGAACCTAGCATATACCCCTAAATCCCTGCCTATGCCTCTGTGGGAAGGAAGATTAGGATTTATTTCTTTTCCTTTCTGCTTCTAAATTGTTACCTATTGCACAAAAAATGAGAACTAGGAGTAATTGTACTCACACAAATTAGAATACACTAGTATATGTTGGGTTTGCATAAAAGGGTTCATAATACTCAAATAAGAATTAGAGTACAAGTCCTCTCTTAAAGTTTCCAATATTTCATACATCTGGCATGATTAAATATACATCTGCAAATCTTCATTTCTTATCACAGTTTGCCATTTTATTTCCAGATTCCATCAACAAATAGAAAGTACAGATGAGGCAGAAATACAAAATAATTGAGGGAAAAAAATCCAAGTTGTCTTTTAAATAGCAGTAAAATTCTAGCAATGGGGAAATATTCAGAATAGTCCAAATCCGAACTAGCTTATCCATATTTCTTTGTAAAGTATTCTGTATATGTGTGTCATAGGCCCTCTGCTGGAAAAGCGACAGCCCAGCTATACTGAGGCTTGTCTGCTGCACCACGTGGTCCTTCAGCTGGGATGTAGTGATTAGGTCATTAGTTCAGCTTCGTGGCTGTCTTCTTGGAGTCAACCAAACACATTAGTATTTGTGGACATGGACTATTCCAGCCAATAAAAAAAAAGAAACAACAACCAACTTCGTCATCTAGAGATGATTAGCTTTTTAAGAGCTAATAGTTTTCCACCTGATGAAAATCTTAATTAAAAATGTTTACGTTAGTTGATTTTTTTAATTCCAGTGTTGATAATAAATTCTAATATCTGGATTGTCTTATATGTGACATTTGCTTTCATAAGCCATGCAGTTATCAGAAGCTAATCCTGTAGAGAAACTAATCAAGGAAGGTGTTACACAAATGCAAAACATATGATTAAAGAGAGGGAAGGCAAAGCTCATGCAAAGAATTGAATATTATAATGAAATTGCCACTGAATGGAGATGTGAGGACTTCAAGCTCAGTTTAATTAGGCCACTGAGTGGAATCCCCTAAGACTGACAAGAATTGAACAGCTAATAATCAGTTTGTTCTTTACTGATTACCAGCTAATCATGTCCCAAACACAAACCCTTTCCCCTTTCTCATTACGAATACATTTGCAAGCCTTTTTTCTAATCTCTGCACTTTTATGGGCACATAGGCCCTAATCAGCTAACTTCAAGAGCTTCAACTAGTATCTTTAAAGGCCCACCTATTGTTTGTGGAGCAAATATTTGCATCCTTCAGCATCACATTGGTAAACATTGCCTGTGCTTGTATGAAGTGATGAGAAACCCAATTATGCAAGAGCAGCATATTTTGTTACCTCATTTTCAAAAGTTAATTTCCATTTTCCAGCAGCTGAGTGAGCCTCTGCTGAGTACTATAATTCTATGTACAAAGTAGAAAACCCACTTGCATTCAGAATTTCCTGCATATCATGGCATTGACTTCTGAGACATATTACTGTGAAGTTCCTTTTCTATAAAATGGAAGAATAAACTTACTTTTAATGTGTCATCTTTCATATGAACTGTAAGCTCAAAGAGTTTTATCTATACCCCATTTAAGTAATTTGAGAGATGCTTATTGACTTCAGTGGACCTTAGATCTGACTTGTCATGTTATAGACAATAAAGCGATACAGTTAGAGAGTTAGCTGATGAGAGAAGTAGAAAGCAACTAAACCAGTAGAAATGTATTCATCAACTGCAATGGGGTGAACAGGTTATCTGGAATATTTTTAGATGAAATTTGTCATGAAAAGAGATAAAGTGTCAATTGTCTTTTGAAAAACAGTAAGCTAAGAAAGGGTTATATAAATACAGAACGTAATTCAAGGCAGTAAACAAAGCTTATGCACAGAAATGAACCTTTTGATAAAATTGCCTTACATAGTGTATATAAGAATTGTGAGCTAGTTTTATTAAGAGTCTAACCGTAATCCCCTTAAACTCATGCTCAGACATTTTCTTACTTACTTAGGAGATGGGTGCCTGAATTCTATATGTATCTCAGTTTTCATCAATAGAGTTTCTAAATTGCTTGTAAATCTTCTTTACTTTTATAAATACTAAGGACTTCTGCCATCTTAACAGACCTAAGCAGTTCAGCACCAAGGTGATGAATATGTCTCATCAGGATCCTCAGAACCTGGTAGGACTAATCCCACGACAGAAGTAATCTCTGTAGAAACCACAGAGGGCACAAATGCTTTTGTTCGAGACCACAGTGAAACAAGACAGAGGTGACTGTGCATTTCTGCCTTTTCTATATGGTAGTTCAGAGTGGCTAGAAGACCTATATAAAATGTCCTCCTTAGCGTGAAAGTACTCAAGCCTGCATCTCTGCCCCACAAGACACCACAGTTTTTCAAGCAGTCACACATTTCCACTCTCCTGTTGTAGCTTTGAAAATTTTCAAAAAAGGATTCAGTATTTTTGTTTGGTCCAGAAAAAAGGAGCATTGGGGAATATAGTTCCTTCCCACCCAATAAAGTCTCCCACCTGCAGAGGAGACTTGTGTTCTGATCTCTTTCCATAGACTGCTTCTATGTCTTATATGATGAATGCTTAATGCTAAGTATGTATAATTACATGTAGGTGAGAGAGGGAGACTGGGAGAGAGAGCAAATACCTTAGTAAGATCTACATTTCTTTAGGACACCAGCCATCATAGTCTATGTGATAAAACAAAGTCAATTGAACAACTCCCAGTTATCTTCTGGATATGGAAACAGCAAATAGCAGGGCAAGGGGTCACAGTACCAAGTGAGTGATGAGTGAAGCCATCATGTATGTTGATAATGCTACAAGCACGTCCAAGTTCTTTTAACACTGGTTTTAATTTTCCTTGTCTATTTTTAACATCGCTTTGACTGTTCTTACCATTAATTAGTACTACAACAATACACATATAACCCCTGATAGCTGTCAAGAGTGTGTTGAAAATAAATGGGGGAAATAAATTTAATCTTACTGATTAAATCAGTTAATATGGTTTTTTTTTTTTCATTTTTCACAAAAATGGTTTATTTGCTCTTATTGGATTGAGTCTTACAAACGCAATCAACATGAAAGGAAGACTTAAAGAAATAAATATGCACACCTATAAAACTCTACTGATAGAGTAAAATTTATTACTAATGATTTTTCTTGGTATGTATATAAGCCTGAAATAAATTAATATTTCAAGGGAGTTTTCCAACATTAATCATGATTCATGAACTGTCAATCAGAGAAAATCTTTCTGTATAGCAAAAGAAAAAAAATGTAGATAATAGTAGTCCCTGACTAGATAGTTAAAACACTATTAATCCCACCATACACAAGGTAGCATATTAATAACAAAACTTCTGTAAGTAGGTAAAAGTGTTGCTTTCCTGTTTGGGTAAATATGTCTGTTAAAATAAACAGCAAATTTATTCCTAACTAGAGCCTGATGCTCCCTTTTCTTACCGCATTCATCCTCAGCCCACTACATTTAAATCTTGCAAGGATAATAATTTTTAATGAATTTATTTATTAGCTGAGCATATAAATTTCAGTTGCATTGTAATTTTACTAATGTTGCCATTACATGACATGTCCACAGTTCAGCTAAAGTCTAGATATGGCAAATATATTGAGAAACCAAGACATAACAAGAACTATTTGAATTACATTTTCAGTTTTGCAACCTCAAAACCACATTGGCTGCAGAGACAAGTCCAAATCTTTAATTGCAGATCCAGTTTCTCATTTTGAAGGCTTGTTTAAAAAAAAAAAAAAAAATCTAATTTAATCTAATTTAAAAATCTAATCTAATCTAAAAATCTAATCTGAAGTCCAAATGTGGACTTTCATGCTTCTGCTATAACTTAGTGTTTGCTTCATGCCTCTGGATCTTTTGTATTATTGCTACATTCCTCTTTTCAGAGGACTTAGCAGGATGGATTACCTAGCAGGGTGTCACTTGCAATTCAGGACTTGCAGAGCCAACAATCTATTGGCTCATATCCTGCAAGACATTGTCATTTATATCTGTGTTCCCAGGCATACACAATACTAATTTATACCTAGTCTGCACTAAGTGGACCAAACCTTCACCTGATATATATATGTGTATATGTATTTGAAGTGCCAAATTTACTTCAACTGAGGATCTAACACAATTTGTGTATGTAATTAAATGTATAGTAGAGACTCAGGTTGCATAGATGACTATACATAAGACAGTAGTATTCAAACAAGTAAACATAATAAATCTCAGTTCATGTGGTTAATCAAGGAATTTTGTTACTAAAGGAGCAAATTTTTTACCAAAACAGAGAAATTGGGAACTAAAATTTGCCTTTCAAGTCTATGTTCATACAGAGGGGATGTCAAAAACACGACAGATTCATACATATGTCCTACCAAACGTGTTTTGTAAAGGTGAGAAAATAAGAAGTTGAAAAAATCTATCAGATAATAAGTGAATTCTCAAATTGTATTTGATGAAATAAAAATAGGAAAGGACCCACATTCAAAACAAGAGAGAAAATAGAGAAGAGACAATATCAATGTCTGACAATATTCCATTAGACTTTGAATTTCTTTATTTTTTCCATTCTATATAATGCACTATTTTCAGAATTTGTTTATCTGCATCATGAACCAGTTTGAACATACCATCACTATTTTGCCCATTCTCTTGTAAGCAATTTGCTGCTGTTTGTTATGTGCCACCTTAGTAATTAACACTCCTAGTACCAAATATTTCCACAAAAATTTGAAACAATATCCCTGAAATAATAGTTCCACAAAAATATAATTTTTTTGATAAAAAATTTTCAAACATTCCAGAAGTTGTATTGCCTAGCCTCTCTGCCTACTTAATTTCTGAGAGATGTCCTAATAAGACAAATGTCTGTGGAGCCACATGTCAATTGCTGTGGAATACCGGTATCTTTTAGTGTCCACGACCTGTACAAATCCGAGTGTAAATCCTATTACTGTCATTTTGAAAGCTCTAGAAGTCCACCCCACTCTGTCAGGTGCTTTCTTTCAGATATGGATTTATTTGTCCAACAAGTCCTTAGGTTACTAATGGCATTCTAAGATCACACAAAATCAGGAATGTGAAGGGCATGAAGAACACTTTCTGGAAGAAAGAAAGGAAAAGAAAACCAAGGTTTTCAAGTTACTATAATTCTAAACTAATATAGCTAATATACAGATGCAGTTCTGATGAGTCCTGTTTAATTCTTTCTGGAATGGACTTTTTTCTCTGACAGTTCTGTGTGGTAATTAGCAAGCAGCATTTTCCCAGACTGTCTAGATCAGCAGATATGATTATATCAATGGCCACATACAATTCTTTCACTAACAATATCTTCCATTTCCAGCTACCAGAAAACATTGACTTCTGTTCTGCCCTGTTCTGTAAAGATGAGAATACCCTGAGTCTGCAAACACGTTTTCTCTAACATTAAGTACATGATTTTAAAGTCATGCCACTCTTTTCACAAGAATGTCTCATATATTTAAAGCTAAACAAATACATTATTATGGTCAGGTTTTAAAGCTGACTGAAAAAAATGGAGTACTGAAACTGTATGCTTTAGGTCCTGATCTCATTTGATGAGCTCTGGTGAAAACTTTGCATAAATATACACTGACAGCTCTATTATTCTAAATATTTTCACCTCTACTTACCATAGAGCTGAGGCATATCTTTAATTTGCACAGGCATAAAATGTGGTTGCAAGTGATGTTGTTGCTATTATTTACATTTTTTAAAAATAAAAAATTAATATTTTAGATCCTTTTTTTCACAAAAAAATAGAATTTTTTTCTGAAAAAGTGCCCTCTTTAATAATTCAACATGTCCTCTCCCTTCCTGTAGAGAAAAATAGCTCTATTTTGAAAAATAAAATATAAATAAAATATAAAGAAATGAATGCAAAGGAGTCATCTAAAGTTAAGGTTTTACAGAAATAATTACTTTCTCTGGCCTGATTCTTTAAATAAATAAATAAAAGGAAGGGAAAGAAGGAAGCAGTAAAGTGACTACATTAAGAAATTGATTGATGTGTTGCTCCTGTGCGATGTTCAGCAAGCCTTTCTCTGGAGAGGCTTTATTGGTTTGCTGGTACTAAATTTTCCAAACATATATATATCTTCTGATGCACAGCAAGTTTGTCACTGTTGAGAAACTACGTCAGCCAAGTTAGAAAAGTTAAGAGCCTGTAAAACTTAAGTCATCCAGAACTGCCACTAATGGAAAAAAATACAGAGAGATATTAAAGAAATTCAAAGTTATATGAAGGTTGAGGTTTTAGATGGATGAGGGTAAAAGGTGGGAAGAACATGCATTACATTTGCATATTGCTTAAAATACATAGAAAAGAATAATTTAAAATACAATAGTCTGTCAGACCACCTTCTTAAAATTGTAAGGAAAAAAGAAGAGTTAAAATACCTTGAATCCCATAAAACTTTCCTGATTCTGTCATCTGAGCTCTTTCTATATAAATTTTAGCAGTACAGGAAAGTTTAAACTGACAATTGAAAACAATATTAAATAAAATCAGAATAATGAAAGAACTATATTTTGCTTTCTCTAG
The DNA here is from genome assembly GCF_000690835.1 of Fulmarus glacialis. Classification (NCBI taxonomy): domain Eukaryota; kingdom Metazoa; phylum Chordata; class Aves; order Procellariiformes; family Procellariidae; genus Fulmarus; species Fulmarus glacialis. Next base: position 2,657 of record NW_009196042.1, on the reverse strand, counting down.
AGCCTTAAACCTACATAATTTAATTGTACAAGTTTTTAGAAAACCTTGATTGTCATCTTTAACACAGTACAACTGCAGCTGTTTTCCATAGGATTTTTACTTAGCACTTTCTATGCTTAAGATTTTCTTAATACATTTCATCTTTGACATTCAGAAGTTGATGGATTTAGTCGCTGGTCACTGAAGAAAAATTCTGACATTTTCTCACTTTAAAGAGTTTTTTTTCTGTTTTACACCACTGTAAGTGAGAGCAGAAACAGTCCTTTGGACTCTAATCATTCAAATTTACAGAAAGTCACTGGATTAAATTTATTTGTGTGTATGCAATTTCTTTCTTTTCAGAAAGAAGTAATGCTGGGAAATACCAGCTTAGTGATTGACCCTCAGCTCTGAAGCGATCTGACAATAAACAGTTTATTTGTTAAATATAAGTATTTGGAGTGTCCTGTTTATTCCCTGGAATTCAGAAGAGAAACTTCTGATTTTGAACTCGAGCATGATTCAGCAACACTTTGAAACCTTTCATCTTCACCTACTGTAAACATTGAAGTGTTCAAGTTTATTGGCAGAAACCCTCCTGGAAAATTATATTTGTATATGGAATTCTTGAACATAGTCCCTGAACAAGATTTTCAGTTGTGTAAATGACCAGTAACAAAATTGGATATCTGCTGGAATATATGCTGTATAACAACAGACTTATTGTTCTATCATCTAATAATGAAGGAAATAAAATATTATTAAACTTGGGCAACTAACAATGCAATTTAGATTTAAATCTTTCAGAATTCACTCATGCTGTACCTATAAATACTCATAAGCAACAAAGGCCTCTCAAAGAAGGGTGATAAATTCAGATTATTGTACATCAAATATCTATTGATTATATCTTTGTATTCCTTATAAAGTTCTTCATCAAGTATGTCCAGGAGAACCTATTTCTGAATCAGAATACAGTGTTGGTAGTTGGGACTTGCTATTCAATAATCCACTCACCCTTGGGATCACTGCCCTTCCTAAGTCAGGTGAAACAGGTAGGGTGGAAAAAAAGGCACAGCCATGACACAGCACATTTATAACAACAGAATATAATCAGCCAGACAACTGAATAATATGTTTTAAAATCATATTTAAGCATGTGTTCTGCTGTTACAGGAATATTATATGATACTAATTTACCACTAATCAGGCACCATCATCCACCAAGAGCAGCCTCTGCCAGTGAATTATTACACTGTTAAAAAGCTGACAGATTACTTTCTGCTACAGCATGCAGAAATAAGAGATCCTTACAAATGGCATTTCCCACAGCCATGAAAGCCAATGACACAGGGAGCACTTACAGCTGATAAGAAGCATTTACTCTCTGCCACTTCAAAGGCGAATTCTCCCTGGGATGCCTTTAATCCTACCTGGCACCTTAAACCCAGTGCTCTGCACTGCAGCAAGAAGAGATGAAAGCAAAAGGGCATAGGCAACAGAGAGACAAGCAGATTTAACAAGACGGGCAATACGTATGACTGATCATTTGTTGACACAAAATATATGAAGAGACAATGGAATAATGAGTATAATAATAATAATAATAATAATAATAGGTTTTAAACAAATCTATTTTGGGGACTGTTGCTTTAATCAGTCACAGCAACTACCTGCATAGCTGGGGAACTGTTATTGTACAAGGATGAAAATTGAGTGATTAAAGAACTAAATGCAAAGCTGTTCTCTTTTGCACTGAAAAAATTGTATGTCCCCTAGGTGATAACCAGATCACGAAAGAAAGCAAGGATTTGGACCTCTCAGATAGCAGAAATGTTTTGCCCTATAAAACAGTCCAAAGCTTGCTTTCTTTCCAGACTTCTCTCTTCTGCTAACACTACTCGGCTCTGAAATATCACAATATTGACATAATACAAACACTTCCAGTTTTGGCTAAGACACGAAAGAACCATGAAATGCAAACCCCACCAAACTATGCCTAATAATAAGTGAATTTTTTTTTTTTTTTTTTTTAAATTTCAAATTATCAAGGTGCAATATAAATTCTAAATAAAGATTTGTATCAGTTCCTTTCTAATCTGAGGACGTGCACCCAGGTTTGGTTAGGAGACACCTTTGCCTTTATAAGTCTTTGCCAATGTCATAGCTTTGTGCTTTTTAAGGATAAGCAGTAGAAAATTTTTCCATAGCTTAATAGATCTCAACTTTTTCTAAAAAGTTTATCAGCCTTGGCAATGTTGTAATGCAGATGCTATTTGAATATATAAAAGATATTAAGCGGGGACTTGCATCACTGCCTCAGTATTGTGGATACACACAACCCAAGGACATAGGTTATCACATGAAGCAGAATGTAAGCAAGATCATTAGATTGCACTGATCATTTTAAACACTGTGCACAATTAATGAATGTGGATACTTTTGCCTGTGGATCAGTCTCAGGAAGGAAACCTTATAATTTTTTTGGGGAAAACAACTAAGGACTTACAGAGATGATGGTTTTATGGTTCTAGTAAATACTTTTCCTTATCAAGAAACAGGTCAAGTCACACATGGTCTTTGCATGTGTTCTTGTGGTCTTTTTAAGAAATTCATATAACTTCTTCAGGCTTACTATAGACCAGCTGGTTATAGAATCATAGGATCATAGAATCATT
>NW_009196041.1:36886-49773 GCF_000690835.1 Fulmarus glacialis | reverse complement strand
TTTTTTTTCTTTCTTTCTTTTTCAATCAATAGCTTGTCTTGCGGGGTGTTAGTGTTTTAATTCATTAAAGCATGTGCTGTTAGATGGAGATTAGCCTTCAAAATACTTTAAATGTTAATGGTAGAGTGAAATCGTTGATAAGTGGAATTACTTTTTATCACAAAAGGTATTTTTCTTACACATTTCTGTATGTTTTTCTATTCTAGCACTGTTGCCTGTAAAATAACTATAGAAAATATTAAAAAATCAGGGGAACGCTGTTTGTCTTGAACAGAAGCTACTAGTCTAGACTGCCACATAATTAATCTCTTAGTAAACCAGGTTGCTCCTCAATAAAATGCATACAGGCTTTAAAAAACCTTTTAAAAAGTTTTGTTGTTGTATTGACTACTGAGAGCTGTGGGGAGCATTATACATGTTATTTGTCCATGTCATTTCTAAGTGAGGAATGTTCATATGATCACAAACAGCTAAATTACTACTTGGTTAAGCTCTTGTCAGCTACCCGTTAATAACAAACACCACTTCAGCAAAGAGAAATCAAACCGAAGCTGTTCTGTTTTGCTTGCAAATATGCCCCAGCCATTTCCTGTCTTTTTGAGAACTTTATCTACAAAACTGCTGTGACATAGCTAAGATAGAAGAGTCTGCCACATAGACAGGAATTTAAGAAATGCTGAAAACGATTAAGTTCTTGTTATTTAAAACCAAGCAGGTGCATTATAGGTGAACACAGTATGTCATATAGGGATGTTGTGTTTGACTACCAGGGCTGGCTTGGCCCTGCAAATGGATAGTTAAATTGATACTGAAAATAGCATCTTAAAGATATTTTTCTCTATTGCTATATACTAATGTGATGCTGTTTTAGAAGTAGTACTCAGGCTTTGCTTCTTTCTAGATGTCAGCATACCCTGTTGGTAAAACTCCTACCTTTGAATCAGAACAGCATGTCCAAATCTTGTATGCAAGTTTGTTTTCTGACCGCTGTTAATACTGCAATGCAGTATGAGAGCGCTGCTGACTTTGTGGCCGTCCTTTCTCACGCAGTCAAGGTACGGGGGGAAAGGAGGGGGCAGGAAGAACCTTCTGGTTGTTTGGGTGAAAATGAAGGAGTTGATGCTGTAATGCTGTTCCTAAAAATTCTCCTCTAGTTGTTAGAGTGAATGTCCCGACAAGCATATCCTCTGACCTTTTTCTAAAATCCAGGTGTTGTCAACTATTGTTACTTAATTTTGATATGTATCTAATTTGTTACTTTAGATGTACTTTATAATATTCTGATACCTTGTTAGGACAAGCAACAAAGTCTGTTCTTCATACTACAAATTTAATTGGATTTGAATAGATATCATTTAAATATTAAAGGTTTAGTCTGAAGCAACGTGAGTTGGTATTTTATGCTTGAGAGTCTTATACTTTGAGTAAAAATGACAAAACTGTGTCTTAAAACAGCAGTTTTATATGCTTAGGCTCATATCTCTTCTTTGTTCAGCACAGCACCAGATCTGACGTGTGGTGGATTTTCTATTGCTGCGCGTAGTAGAGCTTTCAAGAAGGTAAAATGTAAATACAGTACCTTCTCCCCCAGAGCATGGTAGTGTTCAAATGCAGGCTTCCCGAGGGAGGTTGCAGGGGGCTGCGGTGCCTGCATCGGCCCCGCTCCTGCCAGTGTGCACTCTCAGCTGTCGAATGCCTTGGCTGGGACTGTGGCACCTTTCCCCTGCTTCAGGCTGGAGTTGGACCTCTCCTTGGTGTTGATAGGTCTCATGAGTCTGTACTTTTAAGGTGGAGAATGCCTGCTTAAAATTAGAAAAATAAAAGCAAAAATACTCAGCCTTCTAGTCCTTGTCCTTTTGATCTTCATATGGAAAGAAATGGAGTGATACTTTGAAATAATTGAGCATATGTTTACTTTTTGGCAGTACCAGTAGTCTGCACTGTGGTCTGTGATGAAATATGTGCTAACGGTATGAAAGAGCCTGTTTATGCACAGATGTATTTTATTTTTCTGCAGATAACTAAGCAAATTCAGTAATATAGTGGTTAAAAATATTCTTGTATTAAGAACCAGATGTTTGAAAGTATTAAAATGCATTATGGGAATACCATGGCACCTAGGTACCTAGCTGTCTCATTTTAATTGTCTGTCTAATTACCTTTGAAAAATCCCATTAAGTACCTATAAAAATTTATATACCTGGATATCTTAAAAAAATTCATCCATTAGAAGGATACTTTTATAAGCTGTATTTTACCTTCACTGAAAAATCTGTGTTGTGTATTATCCAGTCATCCTTCAACATAGTGTTACTCAAAGAGTTTTGGGTTGATAGCTTTACATCAGAAATTTCTACTAATAGTTTATTAGGGTTTTGGGGCTTTTTGCGGGGTGAGAGGGGAAGAAATGTAACACAGTATATTTCGGCGTAAGTCTGCTGCTTTTTGGCTTTCTCGTCAGCGTACTGCTAAATACTGATTATCCGCAATGGACTGAGTCCATGCAAAGGATCAAGATCTGAGTCATCTAACTTCTAGGAGCTTAAATGAAGTTGTTTTAGTTCCACTCCATTAGATGCATTCCAGAGAGGATAGAACTTGCAAAACTTTGGATTCCCCTCATGTACTGGAAGAGCAGCATTTTGCTTCTCCTTTAATCTTGAAGCTATTTTTGTTATGAGTTATGATTATTTTCAATATAAATCTTCCCTTTGGGCCCCCCCAATTTAGAAAGATAGTGTAGAACTTCCCAAGGCTTGGTCTGTTTGTCTCCCCTCTCTTACTCCATTAGATGTCAATGCGTATTTTTCCTTCTACTGCTAAGTATAACCAACCATTCTGCAGCCCTTACAGCCAACTCACAGTTGATAAAGTTGTTCAGATCTATCTTAATATCACTGCCTAAAGTGTTTCCTGCCTAATTTTGAAAGCCTTCTGTCCATACAACAAAAAGAAAGTTCAAGGTCTGCAGTAGAAAAAAATGATCACGTCATACTTCAAGCCTGTCTCAAACATTGCCTTTAGAGTGTTAGAAGTCAGAGCCTCACACACCTATTTGAGCTGCTATTAAAAATCACTTGTATTGAGAAAGAGCATGTCATCTGTCTTTATGAATGCTATGAATTTTTATGAGTCTAAAATTTGCTCAGTGTTTGCAAGCTAGGCTATTATATTCCAGGATTGTCCCAGATTACGTGGTGTGTATTTATCTAAGCCTGAAATACTGAGTGTAAGATATGGGATAGCAAACAGCCAATACCTCTTAAAATAGATTGGAAAGGTTAAGGAAATTAAGGCGGGGGGGGAATACCCTACTAAAGCTGAAGGGTCATGAAGGGGTTTTATATATCACCAGACCTGTAAGCCAGAAGGTTCAAATGAACTTCAAGCTTGAAATTATTAAATTAAGTCCATGTTCTGGTATATTTTGACTACAACCCCCATCCATGATGACTTTTGCTACCTCATTTTAGAGGAAAGCTATGATGTTTTGTGATACATAAATAGTTGATGGTGTTATGCCAGAAGGAGAGTCTGAAATGTCGTCTTTTCTCTTCTTCCAACTGCCTTAAGTGGTCCACAGCTGTTTGACGGCATCTTCTAGAAGTAGCCTTCTAGAATCAGGAGGGGAGAGCTTGGGTTCCCTATTACCTAGGGAAGTACATTAACTCGTGTTGCTCTTGTACTCCTTCAGGTGCCCATGAGGAGGAGAAAATTGTGAAAGGAAAGCTTTATAGGCAATATTAGAACAGAGTACATTTTTTCTCTTCAGTTCAGCCTGCAGGATACTATTCTTAAAATCTTTGTTGCTTTTCTTTTGGGTGTATGAAGACAAGTAGGTGGATTTCTGAAATTGCAAGATTCCCAGTTGCTTTTCTTCCCGTCTAAGACCATGAGCAAAGCTTTGTCTTGTGGCAGGGGAACGAAGATTGCACATAACCCTACCTACTAGGCTGTTCATCTTGCCCCTGCTCTGGAAGCCTTGCAGACAGCCTATTTTATACAGTCAGGTTGGTTGATGGGCAGGGTTACCTGAGTCAAGCTTTTGAAGGCAGGTCAGGAGCCCCAGGACTCACAGTGCTGCTGCTGTACGGTCACCATCTCCTTGGGAAGCCTCCAGAGATTGTGAAAGGTAAGGGTTTGCTTTGTGAAAGGAGAAGAGTGTGAGAGAATTGAACTGTGACATGGTGGGGGAAAGAACATATTTCTGTTGTAAAAGCAAGAATCTCTAGATAGAGAAACACTCTTTTCTTTAGTGAAGTGCTGATACCGTTGTGTGAACATCTTACCTGGGTGAGACCTCTGTTTCTCATGAGGGAATGACTGAGATTCAGGTGTTCATTGCTTGCTTACATGTAGTTGCAGTACATAAAAGCTGACCAGAGGGAAGAAGTGGGACGTAGGATGAGAGGCAATTGTTTGCATTTGGATGCATGTAGTTGCAGCAGATGTGAATTCAGCTTTAATACTTTTGAACCCAAAGGTTGCTTAAAAATCCTTGTCGCACAAGGACTTCCAGTTCGTAAATCTGCTTGGTTGACTTGCTTAATATTTGCTGATTAGGAAGTGTTTAACATTTTTAATGTAACTGTTCTAACTTGTTTCAGTTCACCTAAGCAGACAGTTATGAGCAGTCTGAGGTTTCTTTACATTCTCCCAAACAGTCCATTTTGTAGGTGTGGGGAGTAGAGAGGATTTTGTTATTCTTCATATTTTGTTATTCTGTCAGCTTCTTTGGTGAGGCAGTACTGAAAGACTGAAGGAAGGAACATAGGGTTTAAAATATCGCCTGACACCTACTGGTCAGAGGATTTGATTGTCTTGTTTCTTGCCATTTCTCTCTGGGAATTAAACTATTCCCTCTTCTTAGGAACCATCAGCAGCTAGACAGTTAAATTTATGTTTTTTTCCCCTAAATGAAGCATTTTCATATCATGTCTTGAATGTACAGGATGCTTTATAAATGCATAATAATATACAACATAGGCTTGATTCATTAACAAAAAGCAGATCTATTTTTTCCTTGCTGTGTGTTTACATACTGCTAGAAAAGATGTTTCTTCAAAATGAAGGGTACTACTTTGACCCTAAATCCCTTGGGCAGATTGAGTAGGTCTTTAAGATAAAATGCCTTTTGAGCAGAATTTTGACAACTTTACAAAGTCAGTTTATCAAAATCTCCATAGAGTTAACTACTGTTACATAGAAAAGTAATATTCTTTTGCTAGCTGGTTTAGAAAAGCCCACAAATGTCTTGCAAGTAAGTACACAGAATTTTTACAAGATTGGCTAAAAGCTTTATAGACTTAGTAATAGGATTTCAGATTTTCTCTAGGAATGGATGGGCAGTTAATTAATTTGGAGTAAGACAGACATGCTGGTTTTTCAGATTTTCTCTAGGAATGGATGGGCTTTATTAATTAATTTGGAGTAAGACAGACGTGCTGGTTTTTGTGAAGTTTAATTTTGAGTCATGTTGCATTGGCTTTGGAAACAGATTTCTTTACAAGGCAAAAGCCTGTTCTTGCTTTGGGGAACTGGGTTCAGGCTTCAGCTGTCACTTATCTGCTGTGTAGTCTTTGGCAAGGCATTTTTGCCTACTTCATCTCCCCTTTGGCTCTTCTGCCTGTTCAGTTAAAGGGTGCTCAAGCAAGGATAGTTGCTGAACACAGCCAAGGCCCTGAACTATTCAGTGTCATTATAAATGCACACTAGTAGTTTATATTCTGTGCTTCAAGCTGCTATTTTTGCGTCATACTGGACCAGTTTCACAAGTTCAATTTTAGTTTAAGCACTGAAACGTGCTGCGCTTCTGTGTCTATAAATAACTGCTAAAAATAAATGCTAGAATGTGTCACTGTTAACATACAGACCACCTAATGACACACACGTGACAAAGTTCATAAAGAGTGTGCCCTTCATGGAATTCCTGTTAATAAGTGTGCTTATTTCTAGTTTCAGTAGTTCGGGATTTTATCATTTACAGAAATGTTACTTGTAAAAGATTACATGCAGAATTGGAATATATGACCAGAAACATCTATATTGCTACCATTTTCTTGCTCTCCTTTTACCACTGAAAAGTCATTTCTCTTGACATAGAGAGAGGGAAATAAGGGAGGAGAAAAAGGAATGTAAAGTAAAGGCAGCAATAGTTAGAAAAGGAATAGATTGAGAGGAGGAGGAGGAGAAGATCCAGAAGAAAAATTGCAGGTGTTAAACTTCAGACCTTAACTAACTGTCTGATTGCCTAGGAGGAGTGAGGTTTTATTATGAGCTTTTTTTCCTCTGTATTTTTTCCTACTTGGTATCTGACTTTCTTTAGCTTTTCTTGCTGTCAAGGCTTCTGTACTACCCTGTGCTCTTTGAAGGCAAGGGCTTGTAGTAGAGCTAATGAAAGGTAGATTGCTCTCTAATGCCATTAGTTCTTCTTGTCGTTATTACTAAAGCTGTTACTAAATGATTGATGACCAACGTTGTACTGAAATAAACTGCTTTTGTCCTGTTCAAAAATAGCAATAAAAAAATTCTACTTGCTTGGTTTAAAAAAAAAAACAACACAGTGATACAAAGAAATGAATTAGTTGAGAGCATTGCAAAGTTAATTCTGCATATAATTAGTATGATTATTTTGGAACCCATGTCCAAAAGAATATACTTGGGTGATGACAGTCTAGCAACATCTGGACTTGGCCTTTGATACGGCTACTACTTTTTATACTAGTAGTATAAAAAGATATTTTACATCAATAGTGTTTCTGCTGTAATGGGGAGAGTGGGATTCTGCCAACTTTTTTCCCTCAAGTTATTGTGTTTTGAAGGAGGGTAGAAAATTGAAGCAGGGTCAATCCTCCAACTACTGTCCTGGCTACAGAGGCTATAGGCAGTCCCTTCCTGCTGTGGTGTTTTGAAGTCTGCTTGGTGCTTGTGGTTGCTGGTGTTCTATGTGAAAGGCTGGAAGTATTGGTAGGGGCGCAGAGTCCGAGGTGATGAACAACTCGCTGCCTGTGACAGCAGAGAGCTGTCATTTATCATGGGTTCTTCCCTTTTTTCCTTGAAGGTGGTAGTGCTTATCTATGAAAGCTTTCTTGTGTTTTGAAGAGGATGCTGAAGAATAGTATAGGGAGACAGTCAGAAGTTACTGCTTGCTAAAGGTCATAATCTTAAATGTCTTCTAATAAAACTTCCAGTAGCCTCTCTGAGAGTCAAAACAAAAACTAGTCAAAACACAGGGTTTGAAAAATCTCAGCTTAAGACTGATGAATGCTGTGTGATACTGATACTTGCATATGGTATTTGATTTAGTAGTCTTTTGCTTGGCCAGTGTTGCAACAGTGTCTTCTGCAGCTGGATGCTATTTTCTGGGGCTGCTGCTGGTTCTATAGAGCTTTCTATTTTTACTGCTCACTCAAACAGTAACATAGTGGCTTGCTTCCCTGTTAGTGGTGTGATGGTGTTTCCTCTTAGGACAGCAACAGATGTAGCGTATTGTTCCTGAAATGTAGTATCTTTTTCCTCCCACTACAGGAGATTTCAACTATCCTAAGCCAAAAGTTCTGCAAGTATGACCTCTTCTCAAGTCACTTTTGAAGTAAGAGGACCATCAGTACCAGGTACCCAAATCGTGCTTTCTCCTTTTGTTTGGTTTAACTAGAAGAAAACTAAATAGAAGAATGTTCAAAGGCTGACTCTTCTGTTTTCTTCAGAGGTAAAAGAACACGTCAGTTCAAATATCAAAATGATAAGTCATTGTAGAATACATTAATTAAGAAATTTCACATAGGAGTTTGAAAATGAGATTTGGGAATTAATTTTTATCTTTTTCTTCAAATAACAATTTCATACTGTGCTAGCTGAAGTGGTTATGGTTGTTTTAAAACCAGTGTTCTGTCTCTAGTAACTTCTTATTCCATGGGAACGAGTATTTACATTCTGGACCATGATAGTCAGGCATGCATTAACACGTTCTGTTTTTCATTCTCTCTGCATCCCTGTTGGAAGTTCTCCATAACAGCATGTCACCTCTACTAGGAGTTAAGGACAGAAAGAATATGCAGCTTAATTCAATATTCTATCTCTGCAAAAATGTGTAGAATAACTTCCGTAATTTAAATGAGAAACACAAGGTGTCAGGTCGTGTAGAACACCAAGATTTAGTGTTGATAATTGTGCTTATTACTTTGACCTTCATCTTTAGGAACTTTGAAGGAAGGTCACCAAAAAAAAATTGGTGGTTGCCTGACAGAAGCAGATGAATGTGGCAGCATGTACAGATTGGCAAAATTCCTGTTGCAGACAAATACCAGATGGCAGAAGTGTCTGTTGTAGTCGGGGAAGAAAAATGATAAAAACATTTTTAAAGTTTTGACATCTGCCCCATGTTACACCTCTCCTGTGTTTCTCCCATTTGATTGGGAATTTGGGAACTGAACATTGACACACAATGTGGACATGAGGCCGTTAGTAAGGAGTAGTGTTTTTATAGCACTCTGGAGAAAACTTTGAAATTCAAGAATAAATTGGCCTTAGATCAAATGAGGCTATAAAGCACTGGTGTAGCTATAGAATGGAGTATTGCAAGCCATGCTCTTTTTGCCCTGTTTACAGTGTTGCTTCCACTGTTGTGATGGCACTGTCACTAGCAAAGTTGACTTCGGATGTGTAACTTTTACTGATAATATCTGCAACAAAAATTAGGATTAGAGAGAACTAGATCCTGCCTCAGTGGCTGGTTACAAAGAATTACCTGGAAATACTTATCATAGGTATAGCATAAAGAGGTGACACAGGAGGTTGCACCTGCTTATGACAATATTGATACTGTTGGTTTTGACTGGGGAGAAGAGCTTTGAAATGCAGCAGTGGCAAGGTGCAGTCTTGTGAAAGAAGAGAGTTATGTTTTCAGAGCTATCGGCAGTTCTACAAACAGCAAAATTTCCAGTTTATTTAGAAATGTCATGTACTGATTTTGTCAGATCACCATGGTGAGTAGTTAGTTGGTGAGACAAGAATCCTCACCTTAAGCACTAACGTGCTCCCTGTGTCCTCATCACTGACCCTTCCTGTTAATGTCAAAGCCAGTGATTCCAGGCTAACTGGCAGGATAAAAGGGCATCACGAGCATAGGAATGATGCTTTGACTCACTTCCTCTAGGCAAACCACTTCTGGAGTCAACATTGGTGATGAAGCCCGGCACATTGACATAAGCTTTTATGTATTTGTGACATGGAGTGCTTCATTTTTGCCTCATCCTAGCGGAAGGAAGAGGGTCACCAGTTACTGCCTGTGAGGCCTTCAGGTCTTCATCGGGACACAGTCCCATACCGAGAGTCTGCTAGGTGGCCAAGTATTAGCTAATACGAAATAAAAAATGAGGCTTCGAGCTGCCAACTGAACACAAAAATTCTGCTCCAACAGAGCTGGCCAGAGCAGAGAGATTGCAACATCAGTGAGGCTGTTGGAAGCTTTGAGTCTGGGCAGAAGGCCGGGAGTAGCTTCCTCTTTGCGGTAGCTGAAGGAGCTCTGCCAGTAGCAGCACTGGATTCCCTGGCAAGGGGAGAGGGAGAAGTTGAGGACCCCTGAGCTTAAAACACAAAACAAAACAAAACCCCACTGAGTTTAGAATTGCCTTTGAAAAGGCAGTTCCGGTTTATCACGCATTTCTCTTGTGCCTTTCCTGGGATAATTTAAGCATTTCACAAATCCTGATTCAGCCTTGGAATGTAATTGTGGAAGTGAGTTTAGGGGTGACTGCGCATCTTGTTCAGATGTTGCCTTTTGTGTGTTGTACCTTACTGAGTGATAAGTATTCACTGAATGTTTGTGCATTTTTGTTTGTTCAAAAAAGACGACCAGAAAACTATTCTAGCTAGCTGCTACTAAGAGGAATATAACTTAGATGGCACTTCAGAGATTGGCTGGCGTGTACACTAAGATGTACTAAATGCTGCTACTTTAAAGGGATGTTAAAAGAATTTTAGCTTCTCTTTAATATCTCCAGTCAGAAATTCTAACTGTGTGATATTCAGGTGGTCTTCCTTCCCCTTTTATCTCCTCCCTGCAAAACCAAACCATAATGTGCCTCACTACAGAGTGGAAAAGGTAAAGCACCTGACCTAGGCAATTGTGTGCAGCGAATTGCGTACTACATATACTGATGCAGCTGATTTTTGTCTGCATTTGTATGCTTACAGTGAACATCCAAAAAGCTTGGATTTTTTTAATGGTTTGGAACAAAAGATTTATAAAAAAAGGGGTTGTAGTTCAAGGTGTTCTCAAAAATTATTTCAGTAAGCTGTTTTTGGGAACAAATACCGTACTTATTTCCTGGCTTTTGTAAATTTTTTGTGACCCCTGGGTCTGCAGGGGTTTCTTTTGTAAATAAACCTGGTTGTTTAGATTAACCTGTATAATTGGAAAGCACGGACACAATTTGAGGCATAAGTACATCGTCAAAACTCTTATTTCAGACTTGAAGTTCCGGCTATGATATTTGGCTTAGTAAAGGGTAGCATATCTTTGTTGTATGTATCTTGCCTCCTTTGTATCTTCAGATTATTGTGGCTCCAACACTATTGCTACTGCTTTCACAGTTTGAGAAGATGAAATCACCATCACAGATACTTGTGTCTTGCTTTTGTTAAGACTGATGCTTTTTTATCTCAGTGTTTTCAGCTATCAGTTTGATCCTTGCTTCTTCCTATTGAGGCATCAGGATGGTGTTCTGGATACCCTCTCCCCTTTTTCTCAAATAGTGTACACCCTCCTCCCGCCCATATTAGGGGCTAATTTAGCTTTAGCTGAACTTCCTCATGTCTACTTTGGTTTAAGGGTGACTTTGTTTGAAACTTTACATTTAGGCACTTCCTGTTAGAGGCTGAAGTAAATTTCAGTATTTTTTTTTATTACATTTTATTTATAAGTTACTCCAATAGTCTGGTAGTTCTTACATTTTGCATAGCAAGATTAAAAGGTTAAGCAGATGGTGCATAAATATACTTTAAAACTTCATATACTCTCCTTGTACAACAGATTCTTTTTCTTGTGTCTAAAAATATTGTTAAAACGCTGTAAAAGCAAAATACTAATTTGTCCTTTTCATTTGTATTTATCATTGTTGTTGTTCTTACAGTCTTATATATATATGTGTGTGTGTATATGTTTTATATTAAAAAGAAGGATAAGTTGCAATGTTAACTTTAACTCCTGGATATCCCAGAATCAAGCATTCTTATACTATGGTAATCTTTTGTGTTCTTTCCATATGTATGTATGCATTAGGGTTGACGGAGTGTTACAATTTAATGTGTTTGGGGTTTTTTTTTTGTGTAACAGTGTTATGTTTTTATATCCAATAAAAAGTAGAAAGCATAACAGCAAAATTAATTGTATTTTTCACAGGCATAAAATTAAATGGATGTGTTGTCTTGATAATGATGCTAGCAACCTCTTATTTGTCTGTGCTTTCTAGATTATTGGTATGAATTTCAGAGAATTATGTTTTTAGACATGTATGTTACTTCAGTACTCTGTGTGTATGTGTGTATATATATATATAAAAAAAATCCCACCTATATAGTATATAGGAAAAAATCTGGTTCATCTTGACAATAAGCATTTTACAGTGAAAATCTGCCTGGTGCGTTTGCAGAGATTTTTGAACAGTATTGCTGCAGGAGGATTTGGAAGCCAACCCTTTTAAGGACTGGGGTTGTCAGTAGTCCTTTTTTCAATGAGGTCTTTCTTTATGATGGAGAAAAAAACACTGTTGTAATTTTGGGTGGGTAGAAATTCCTTTCTGAACCAAAAGAGGGAGTTTGGATGGGTCTTTAAAGTATTTGAAGGTTTGACCATGTAGGCTGTACTTATTAATTCTATAGAAGTTTGGGTAATGATGATTGTGGCATTTTTCCATTTGTTTGGTTTTTTTTAGGAGAGGTTTTTGCAATATGTGGGAGCTGCAGTGCTTTGGGAAATTGGAATCCACAAGTTGCAGTAGTCCTCCAAACTGACGATCGGTAAGTTGGGATTTTGTTTTTTTTATTTGCTCCCTTTGAAGTAGCTGGAGCTCTGGAGCAACAAATTTATTCTGGCTTTGAGTTTGTAAACTACTGAGCTACATGTATTGTTAGTAAAACTCTCCAGAATGCCTTGTGTTGCCCTTGAACATTTTGAATGCTTAGGCATGTGTCTAAGAAAATGTTTAACTTGGGTATGCTTTTCTAGTTACAGATGATGCTTCTACCATTGTGGCTGGCATATTTCAGTAGTTTAGTTGTAGACATTTTGAATAAGAAACTGCTATGGATAATTCTCCGTTCCGTAACTATACAGCACGTTACAGGAAGTGTTTATAGTGTTTACTTCCTTTTTAACCTATACAGGTTATTATTGTGGCTATAAAGAGATGGGGAGAAGATTATTTAAAATGAGAGTTGCATTAAAACTCTTAAGTGGTTTGTGTGTATATAAACATGAGTGTACATGAAGAAAGTTTAAAAGCAGCGGAGGAATTCAGTGTTTTCTTAAAGTGGTGCCCTGCCTATCGCTGTTTGTATGATGCAGGAAAATAGGGCTTGCAGGATGTATTTGTAATTCTGTCAGTGACTTGTTGTGTGATCTTGGATGAGTCCCTGAATTATTTCATCATGTTTTCCCCATCTGTTAAATGACGATGAGAATTCTTGCTCCATTAGAGCACTTCGGATCTATAGATTAGAAAGTGCAGTTTCAGTTCTAAGTATTTATTGTGCTTTGTGCATGTTTGGCTAAGTTATCTTGTAAAAACCTTTCTTGCAGCAATACACTAAACTTTACTTTAGAATATCACTTAGGACACACATATGTCTGAGGTGGCTGTTAGGCTGTATTTTGAAACTGTTCTCTT
>NW_009196041.1:22587-36872 GCF_000690835.1 Fulmarus glacialis | reverse complement strand
CCCCCCCCCCCCCCCCCCCCCAGTCAATTATGGAAAGCTACTGTAGAGCTTCCTAGAGGAGTTCCTGTTCGGTATCGGTATTTTAAAGGGTACTTCCTAGAACCTAAGGTATGTACAACCTTTTCTATTTTAAGTTGGCTCATCCTTAGTAAAAAATTCTCTTATTTGAAGTAAAAAGGATTTTCTGAGTTAAACTTGAGTTTTTAGATATAAATCTTAAATTGCAACATATGAAACATTAAAACACTTGTGGAAATACAAGCAGTTCACTTCTGGAAACACATGACCATATGCTGTTAACTTTAATTATTTTTGTTAAATTGTCTTCTCTCTTTTACCAGTGTTAGTGTTTTAAAAATTCCAGCGATAGTGAAATGCCTGACATTATTATAAAGCTTAAATGATATAGTGAAGTTCTCATTAGTTATAGTGGGGCTATAACAACTTCTACACTTATAATGGAATATGGACTTCAGCAGGGCAAGGATCTCTAGCATGGAAGCAAGCGATAGCAGGAGAAAAATGGTTAGTGTGATCAGGTGTATTTAAATTTGCCTAATCTACTACAGTTTTTAAAATTACTGCAGATTTTTTGGTGAAGCATGAGAAGTATTAACTAGTTTTTGTGCTGCATAATTAACACATGTTAATCTCTTGGAGTAAAAAGGTAAAACAAGGAATGGGGCATCCCAGTGTTTTGTATATAGGTTGTATATAGGTTGTCCCAGGTTTGTATATAGGTATTTGCATGACTGGGGCGGGGGGAAACCCCAAGAGACAGACACAGATGTGTGTTTACAGGTATTGATACCTGTGTTTTACAGGTATCAGTTGCATGTGAGTTGAATGTATGTGGCAGTGTATCTGTAGAAATCATACCAGGATAAGGGGGAAGTTCTTCAGCCTAGGAATGAGACTGCATCCAGAAAAAAGTTGGACTAATTTGGGAAAATAAGCAGCTACTCTTTAACTGTTTTTCTTAATAACAAGTAATAACTGTAAGAAATAACCCATTTAAAGCTGTCTTTGCTGTCTTTCTTACTCTATTAATATCCTGTAGGTATTCACCCTGGGCTTTAGTTCTTCATTGAAATTGGGATTATGAAGACTGTAGCTAAATGTGCAAAGGAGTTATAGAATCATCTGGTCTATATCTTTTAAATATTTTAAATTACTGTCAAGCCTGTAAGTTTTTGTCAGCTGGACTAGCCTTTCTTTCACTGAAAAAAATATTTGACAGAGGTATCGTCTCAGTGAAGGATACTAATTTTAAATGAAACACAGGAGACTGCATTCTGTTTTTTCATTACAGCATGTGAAATAGTCTAATCTGAAGCTGATGTTTAAATTGTTATTCTGAGGCAAAAGAAGGGAAGGCCAATAATAGATTTATTTTTCTGAGGTCAAATGAGGCCAAAAGTAGGTCAGTTCTTACAGCCTATCAGCTCCGATGGGACTCTTACATTTTTTGCAAATGCCGATAAGTTTAAAATGTAAGCAATAGCACACTAGAAAAAGCACACTTAGTGAGAGCAGATTGGCAGAAATGTGCTCATAGAGAACACAATTTCCGTTTTATTATTTGAAAAAGTTTACAATATGTATTGGTGAGTGTGTTTCTTTAAGTAGGTGCTCTGTATCGTGCACGCTTTATGTACCGTGTGATGCAGAGTCTGCCAAGGTAAGTATAAATTTTATGGAATACCAGCATAAAGAACTACTATATATAAAAAGGAGGAAAAAATAAAACCACCCTACAAAAGAAAGTATGTGAATTGCCAAGGTACATGGTTATCTACTTAGCAGTGGTTAGCCTGTACCTGTTAAGTGCACAGGACTTTATTTCTCATAACATACAGTCTTTTGAAGAAAAGAATTCCAGCTGCAATGTTTTCTTCCTCTTTTTTTTAAATGTTTTGAAGAACAACAAAAAAGCAGGATCCCTTCATTCTTAACAGGAATACAATGCATAGTATAGTGCAAATGAGGCCATATATGGAGGACTTCAGTGTTAACAACTCTGATAAGGAAAAGCTAAGTTAAATTATTCTGAATATTTTTATTTCAGTAGTTTTTTTCATTAGGCATTGCATGTGATTAATCTCCTAAATTTGCTAGGCTTGCAATATATGATCCTTCAGACACTGTTAGCTTTTTATATCAGTGCAATTTTGTGTGTCATGGCCTGTAGTGGGATAACTTAAATACATGTTTAGTCTTAAATATATGTTAAAGTCTGAATATATGAATTTGACACCACATAATTGAGTAAATCATGCTGAAGACAGATCCAGCTGAAGTTACTGTTCCCTTCCTTTCTTTATCAACTGCATCTCTGAAGATGGTTGAGATAGACATGGTGGCAAAGCTGGAGGTGATACACGTTTACACAGAGAAATGATAGTTCGCATATTATCCAAAATATTGCTACAGACTAGATGTGGCAATACATGTAATAATTCACATTTTGGAAAAAAAAAAAAACAAATAAGAAAGTATTTTTCTCACCTCCCTTTAAAAAAAAAAGATCATAATTTGATCTCAGTTAAATTATTTTGTTTGAAGGATAGTATGATGTCATGGGAAGTTTGGTTTGTTTGCACTGAAGCATTTTGGTGTTAACAGATTGTGGTTATGTAAATAGAGTGTATTTTTTTAATACATGATATATTAAAATTTATAGAATATTTGTAGGAATACAAATAAATGAATGTATAGACAATGAAAATTTTATCATAAAATTGGTGTAAGTCTTGGCTCCTGCATATCAAGAGCTTTTACTATGTTGTAAACATTTAAATGATAACATAAGTCATCTTAAGCATTTTAAAAGAAAAGTAAATACATACACTTGATGAAATAAGACAGTAATTTAAACTATTTTGCTCGAGGTTTGTTCTCTTCTTAAACATAGGCCAGTATCAGTTACCTTACTGTGAGGATCTTCCCATGTTTTATTCTACATATACCTTCTGTTTGTTCAGGGGGAGGGGGAGAACCAAAACCCCCTTGTCTGGAATTTGTCTTGTGTATATCATATGTTTTAGGAGAATGTATGTTTGATATGTATTATTTGCATGATTGTTGGGGTTTAACCCCAGCTGGCAACTAAGCATCACACAGCTGCTCGCTCACTCCCCCTGGTGGGATGGGGGAGAGAATCAGAAGGGTAAAAGTGAGAAAACTCGTGGCTTGAGATAAAGATAGTTTAATAGGTAAAGCAAAAGCCGTGCACGCAAGCAAAGCAAAACAAGGAATTCATTCGCTGCTTCCCATCGGCAGGCAAGTGTTCAGCCATCTCCAGGAAAGCAGGGCTCCATCATGCGTAATGGTTACTTGGGAAGACAAACGCCATCACTCCGAACGTCCCCTCCTTCCTTCCTTCTTCCCCCAGCTTTATATGCTGAGCACGGCATCGTATGGTATGGAATATCTCTTTGGTCAGTTGGGGTCAGCTGTCCTGGCTGTGTCCCCTCCCAGCTTCTTGTGCCGCCCCAGCCTGCTCGCTGGTGGGGTGGGGTGAGAAGCAGAAGAGGCCTTGACTCTGTGTAAGCACTGCTCAGCAGTAACTAAAACATCCCTGTGTTATCAACACTGTTTCCAGCACAAATCCAAAACATAGCCCCATAATAGCTCCTATGAAGAAAATTAACTCTATCCCAGCCAAAACCAGCACAAGGATGCATATTTGAAAACTTTAGTAAGGAAAATACATGCCTTATTCTGTTAAGCTATGTTCTGTCTTTCTTTTTCCAACAGTAAATAAGCATGGAAGTTTAGGGTTATTTCTTTCAAGGAAAGTGAAATAACTAAGCTATCTGTGCATGTAGCAGGACTTTTAAAACTGGATTGATAAACATTTTTCACACTTACGAGGATATTGCTTAATTATAGAGGTTTCAAATGAGACTTCAATTTACTTTTCTAAAATGTAAATAGATCAAATCCATTTAGTGCCTGGAATATAGTAATAAAGGTGAAACTTAGGCCTAGGCTCAGTAATTTCTTTAATATCGGAATGCCTTAGAAAAGCTTTTGCTAGACTAATAACCCATGGTTAACCTGATAATAACAAAGGAACACCTCTGCCATGACTGCACTGAGATAGCAGATTGTGTGTTAAACTGTTATTGGAAATACTAGAGCTATAAAATCTCTGTTTAGCTCAGGACTTCCTGGCAGGTGACTTATACGTGCTGTTGCCTTGCAAAGTTAGTTACGATGGTTGAATGGCTTTGGTTGATTGTTTGGTTTTGTGCTTAATTATTGTCTCTTACATGGTACAGAAATCCAGAGAGATTTTTGTCAGAAATCCAGCATCAGCAGTTAAGTCTAATTTTTAGCTGTTTCATGTTCTTGAACTAGATTAATATTCTTGAAACATAGTTTTAGGAAGTAAGGTGCAGTTGGCTAAAGGTAGTTATGTGTGGTGTTTTTAAGATCGTATTTTTTTTTCCTAATGCCTACTCTGTTGTGTTGCCTTGGATCAGGGATTTTGGAACTGGCTTCCTGAATAATCATTTAAACATCCACAGAAGTGCTTTCATTTTTTAATTGTACTGAGCACCCGAGCACTTCATGCAGAGTGTGCATCAGACTGCTTTGAACCTCTGGAACATTATGCTTAATAGGCATTTTACCCTTCATTTCAAAAGTGTCTAATGACTACCCCAGCTTCTGACAATGTAAGAGGACTTTATTTTTTTTAGAAAATTCTTGAATATCCTTTAAGAGCTTTAAAACTGCACCAGATGTTCCGCTAAATATAAATCAAGCAACATAATTTTTATGTATTTGCTTTGAAAAAAAAAAAATTCTGTGTGTTAGTAGAGAGGGATCCATGCCATACAGTGCCACTTACTGTAATCTGGGTGTACTGCCCACTGGGATGCTTGATGTGGATAGGTGCCCTTTTAAGACTGCCCTAGCAGAGGCTGACTTTTTAGGTAACGTTAGCATACTATGAATATTGATGACACATCATATACATCTGCCACAGGCTGATCTGAACTGGGCTGTTGTTCAAATGTGGTCAGTATATGCCACTGAAATGACGTCAGTATTTTAACCTCATTGTAACAATGGCTTCTGTTACATGTAATTAAAACATTATTTAAATGCCTATAAACACAAAGATGGTCTCAGCAGGGATTGCGAGAGGGCTCTCAGTCATGTCTGTGCCTGTTCTCTAATCCGTTGCCCTTTTTTTCCAGGTAGCTTTGCTTGGCTCTTCTTAGTATGGAAAGTGTTGAGGGTTCCTGGGATTAAACGCGTAATCAGCCCACTGTATTCCTTTCAGGGGATGAAATTTTGCTGAATGTATCCAGCGTGTTGAGCTTATTGTTGCGATAATGTTACTCTCATTCATCATTTTAGAACCTAAAATTAAAATGTACAATTACAGTAGTGTAAGAAATAAACTGGTATTGGTATTTTAATACAATATGTTGGGGGTTTCTACAAGGAAAACCTTTTGCTTACCTTTTGAAGAAAACAGCTTAATCCGTGTTAGGACAGACTCGCATTCCCCAAGCTACAAGTTCTGTATGTGTTCATGGGAGTCACTGTTGGAGAGCTTGCAGGCCTTCATGGTGTTAGGAAATGGTAGCTCCCTGCTGGCAAACACAGGTTTTGGCTTTGGAAACTGAGACTGTGACGTGCAAGTGTGGATCTGCTGTGAAAGAAGGGGGAAGAAGCTTCTCATTATTTACTTTTCTAGAAGTCCATAAGAGTGATCATTGTGGCAGCAGTGGGAATTAAAACTCCCCTACAATAGGAATAAACTGAAAACAATAATATCATCTTATTTTATTTATATTCACATGCATTCTGTGTTTAAAGCAGAACTTTAAGCATATGTATTTTATTCTGACATGACACTTAAGTATAGATGCCTCTGAATTTATTGGAAAAATTGAATTGCTTTTAGCTAAGACTCACGGAGCAAACCCATCTTATTGAGCATTTTTTAATATTTGACGTTTGCTGTTAATTCATCCAAAAGCATAATAGATTAAATGTGTTTGATATATGTTAAGAAAACCCATCTGCTGCTAAAGAATTTATTCAGTGAGCTGTAAGATAACAAAACATTATGGTACTGTGTAATTATATTGCTGAGTTTGAAGCTTGTCTGGATGTCCCAGTTGATCTGAAATCTATTTAAACAAGAACCTGAAGTACTGGGACAAGCTGGCATTGAAGCTTATTTGACTCTGGCAATAGTAGCAATTCGTTTTGGAAACAAGAGTTACTTAGGCCCAAAACACCAAAATGACAAACTCTGCAGCTATTTGACAGTTCTTATGACTGATAGTAACAACCACGCAATGTTAAGGGAAACTTCTCAGGGTGACTGAGCTGGGAATCAGGCATGTTCTTTCTGTTGTTAGCCAGTGGTTACCTAAAAGCTTTAACCTAGAAAGCTATTTCAAATTTAAATTGTTCTGAAAGAAGAGATTGAGTTAATGTTCTGATTATCTATCTGAGTCTTGGCTATGTTTGTCAACAAATGTAGTCTTTTGAGGGACAGTAATTATTTTTTGGTGAAAGAATCTAATTTATCCTGCTCCAAATGGAATAGACTGCAGAAGCTTCACTGCTGGCTGATTGGATTGTATCAGTACCTTTTTCCTTCTGAGGCAGCAAAATTCCAAGTATTTATGTTTTAATTAGATGGTAAATAATTTGCTCTTTTGTACCAGAACTAAAATAACTGTGTTTTATAGAATTCAAATTAGTCAAGCAAATTTTGAGGGAGAACCCACCCCTGCAACTGTTAACTGCATGAGTAGATGCTGAGTGCTGTTTGGAATTAGAGATGTGGGATACGGTTTTTTGTAAGTTGTTGCTGTAGTATCTTAAGAAAAAAGCAAGCACACTTAATGAGTTCAGAGACACTTTGGTTTTTTTTGAATCAGAAGGAAACTAAAGTAGTCTAGCAGAGCAGATGTAAGCACTAAAGATTTAATATTTCCGTGTAACTTCTCCACCCTGTCAGACTTTGTCACAAGTTTTGTCATATGTATACTCGACGCATCAGATAGCGTTATCGGCAGTTGCAGGGGTAAGAAACATGCCTGATCTGTTTTCTTTCTTTCTCTTTCATTCTCTCTCTGTCCCCCTCTCTTTCTTCTTCTCGTTCTTCTTTTTCTTTCTTAAATCTGTAAGTTTAGTTCACAACCATCCCAAACAGCTTCATGGGTAGAAAATCAGATATAACAAAAGAAATTATTGCAGACATTTAACTTTTAAATTACAGACTATCGATGGTCCCTGCGAAGTCATAGTTCACACGTGGGAGACTCATCTACAACCACGATCAATTACCCCTTTAGGTATGGGCATCAACTGCATCTGTTTGAGGCATATGCATAAGATTGCTAATATGCTGCACATTGGTTTAGAGGGATTGATAACTATAGTTTTAAAATACTTAAATTTATTAATATGTTGGAGGTATAAACTTTTTCGTTGCACAACATGGGCCTTACTCTCAAAATATTTATATAAATAAATGGCTTAAAAATGGAGTGGATGTGAAATTCTTGGCTGCCATCCTTAAGATTATGTGGGTTGTTTTTTTTATTGATTTGGAATTGTAATGATTTTCTGTAAGTTTAATTCTTTGAGACTAAGGATCCATATTATTTTTTCAGAGAAAATGTGGGGAGGGAGAGGGTGTGAAGTCACTGCTGGTTTTATTTAACTACTACTTCATTAGCAAAATTTTAAAGCAAAAATTCTTAATTAGGCTTCTTTAAGTAAATGGATTAACGTAAATAGAAACATGAATGGGCTTATTTACTGGCAATTTAGCAGAAATTTATTTTGCTGGAAGGAAAGGTGGCATGCAGACTTGCATACAAGTTCCTAATGCTTTTCTGAACAGGGGAAAAGTTTGTTTTTTAAGAGTGACTGAAATAACCTTTGAATGTAGCTTGTAATTTAGATCTCTTATGCTGCTGTAGGATGGCATGTTTTATGCGCTGTCTTTCCTAGGATATGAAAAATGTTATTTTCTCCACACTTTGGAGTTTACGTCTATTGAATACCTTCTGATGCATTGAAAAAATGTCTTTTAGAAAGAAGCTGGTATCAAAGAAACTGTTAATTATGAGTAGTACCATGATCACGTCGTGTTCCACCCCCCCCTTTTTTTTTTTTTTAATTTCAACTGACTTAGTTCAGTGTTTCTATTCCTGTAACAAGATTATGTTTTTGTATTTGTCAGTAACTGATTAGGGAAGCAGCCTACCCTCTGTTAGCATTTAGACTATATCTCTAAATTTGGATAACTTCATTCCAAACAGTTAGGATTTCCCCCCCCATCCCCCCCAAGTAATACTCAATACTTCATAAGCAGTCTTTAAGAAAATGCAGCAAAACCAGGATGTTAGCACTTGGTCATTATGATCCTAAATTGTTGTCTATGGTTATTAAAAATTGAGGGCAGGCCCATGATGATTCTTAGAAAAAAAAATGGGATTAATGGCTGTAGAGACAAAATTTTGTTAAGATTTATGTTTTGAGAAATGTATAGTTTGTTTAGACTACTGCAATTCTGTTAATGCTGATGAATTTACTTAGTGCCTTAAGATTTCAGTTATTAAAACTATGGAGAGGGTGAGGATAAAAGTAAGTGTGAAATGAGTGTTTTGAATATTTCATTCTAGGTTGGTTTCTGTCACATGGGCAGAATAAGCATTTTAATTGTGACTAGCTTGATTTAGAAGCTTTAACTATAAATGTGCAGGACGACAGTTTTCTTGTATGTTTGCAAGAAACTTTAATGTCTTTGACACTAACAAGAAAAACATCTTAGATTCTAGTAGGATGTAGATATTATCAGTAAAATACTGCAGCAAATTAGGAAATTGTGCAACCTTCTTGCTTTTCTCAGTTCAGATTACTTCAGGTAAAATATCTGAGGGCATTTTGTGTGTTGATTGGTTTTTCTTGCAGAAACTAAGAAAAAGCATAAATTGGGAAAAAGCTTTATAGAAGGTTGCAATAAACATGCTTATTCTTTGTCTATTTCAGTTTTCCTACTTTTTTACTAGATATACTTTTTAAAAGTGAAGTGGAAAAGTAGAATTAATTTAAGTTGGCAATGATTCTTTATGATGTGAATACTAATTAATTTCTTTCGTTCTTTTCCCCTCCTTTTAATTCTAGAAAATGAAATTACTATTGATGATGGATACTTTGGAATCCGTAGTAAGTGAGATACATTGACCTTTACTTTTTACCACGTATTTAATTTTAACAAGATTTAAGTCTTGTAGATGAAAAATATTTGAAATACTAAGTTAGTTTTGACAGAAATTGCCTGTAAGTGATTGTTTTCTCTGCTTATATGGTTATTTTTATATCCAGCATTTGTGAATTCACACTCAGGCTGTAATCCCTTCTAATGTTAATAAAAGACTGCTAGGAAGAGTTGAAATATTGTCGGTGTGCTGGTGTTAAAGGTTGAAATTTGCAAACTTTAGATCATGAGCATATATTTTTGGAAATACAGAATAGACTGTTAGCTTTCCCTTAAAACCTAGCCTTAGAAAAAACTCTTCGTGCCTAGAAAAATATTATCATTTATACTAAATGTACACAATCTGCCTCTTCAGTTAGGCACAAAACTGCCAAAACCTCTCATAAGCTCAAACCTCATGTTCTTGTGCGTGCATATGTCTCACTTCTGGCAATTCTAACCCACCTCTCACTTAATGCTCAATCCTATGTTGCCTAAGGTAACTCTTTGTCATGTCTCACACATCTTGTCTTAAAGCTTTTCCATTTTTCTTCATATCCTCATCGAATGATACATTTTGCTAGGAACTCTTCAAAACTGCAGGGTCTGCTTCAGCACCTGGTCTGGCAGCTTGGGCTTTCTGGCCATCCTGCTTGTAGGCTTTCCTTGTCCTGATGGTGAGGTTGAGGATTCTCCTCCTTGCTTTGATTCCCCATTATATCTGTTGCTATATCCTGTCCTGAAGACTTGCACTACTTTACTGGCATTGATTATGATGAGCTAATTTGACACCTATACCTCAATAGAAACAGGGAGTCTCAAGTTGCTTATGAATCTTCAGAGCTTCTGTCAGTGTTATTCCGTGTATTGAGGGATCCCAGGACAAGGGCATGTTATGTCTGCCTTTGGAGACTTAACTTAGCCCTTGATACTGTAAATAAAATTAACACTGGAATACTTAGTGCTCTCCTGCAGACAGTTTATATGTGAAGCTGGTGAGGATCATTGTTCCTATTTAATCCCCTTAAAAGCCAGCAAACAACTGCAGTATCTGTTGTCTGTTCTGGGTAGTTCAGAAAAGACAGGTGAAAGGATGTACTCAACAATTGCTCTGGAAATACTGTTGAATAAGGTTGGTGATAAGGAGGATTGTCTGGAAGATGGTGTCAGAGGAACTGTATTTATATTTTGTATATTAAACTGCCTAGATCTCCCTAAAATAAGTTATTAAAGTGTCTTCTATTTTGTTTAATTTTTGATAGATGGTATTGAAACTGTGGATGCTGGGTGGCTGACATGTCAAACAGAAATAAGATTACGTCTGCATTATTCTGAGAAACCACCTGTAGTGATATCAAAGAAGAAATTTAAAACATCAAGGTTTAGGTATGAGCCTGCTCATCTCAGTTTGCAATTTATCTCATGTTAATTGTCAATACTAATCATTCTTTTTTACTTAATTAATGTAGCCTTTAAATTAATTTTGGGTTGCTAATCGGGATGTACTATCAGGCCAATTTCCAAGTATTTAAGCACTTTGTAAAAATATGGTGATAACATTAAATCAGTGGTGTGTTTCAGTTACATCATTTTATTATTAATGTAGCGTTAAAAGAGGTACTTCTGTTACAACAAAGGAAGACAAACAGTCAAACAAAACTATTCTAGTTTCACTACTGACTTAATACTTTTCAGCTCTTGCATTTCTGATGGTTATTAAGCTATTAAGTATGTATAAAGCAGATGTGATACCACAAGTTAAGCAGTAGGTAACGGGTGTCTTTCAGAAATACTTATTCCGTACTTGTCTTGGTATTTCCTGCTTCTTGGCTGGAACTGTAGTGTTCTTAAGTAGTTCTCTGCTGTTACTTTCAGAGAGTCGTTGTCTTTGTTCTTTTTTCTTAACTTGAAAAGAGTAGAATGGAAGTTGGGGGAAAGGAAAGGGAGAGGGCTTCCAGGCTTTTTGTTGCTTACTGCTTTTTCTCCTTATCAACGTAAACAGCCCTCTCCATTTAATATATGGTTAACTCTCCACTGGCATTACAGATTTCCAGTCACCATGGATGGTGGAGATAATAGCATTCTTTAATCACTTCTGTTGCTATTTAGATCAGTTTGATGTTTTTATCTACAGAGGTGTCTCAAAAAGCAGGCATTTTTATAAATATACAATTGACTGACAGAAGTGGGTATCTTAGTCCTAATGTTTTGAGGACTGCGCTATTTCCCCGAGTGTTTGATCTCCTTCCCCTGTTGAATTTCTGGGATCTGGGGCTTGCTCTCTCTTCCCTGGCCCCCCTGCCCCCTTTCCTTCCTGCATGTGTTTTTTGGGGAGCTCTGTGGTTGCCAAACTTTATCCCAGCACATATCGTTGTACTGTGTGATGCAGACTTGTTTTCTGCATCTTTCACAGTCTTTTTGTGTGTGTGTGTGTGTGTGTGTTAGGAGGGCGGGGGGAAGAGTTGTGACGTATAAAAACCTCTCCTCCTTAACTAGAGCCTGACACATCCTCTAGAGCTTTGCAATTTTCCCTTGTATGTTATAGCAGGTAGAGAGAGAGAGCAATTTCTGACACCTGATCCTTGTCTAAGTTAGATGGTTGAAATCCAAACTTGATATGCTGGATGCATTCATTAGATACTCTGTTTTCCACATTCTGCCTAAAAAGTTAAGTAGCTTTTGTGACTGTCACTTGCTATGGCAGTGTCATTTTTCAACTTTGTGGAGCATCTGTGTTGTGACTTCTTTTTTTATGAGGGTATTAAGAACGTGGACTTAGTGTAAAGGATTTCTATGATTGTAATTGTTTCTTTGAGATACGACTTCAGTTTTACTAGTGAATTGGCATCTAACTAAATGATAACTCTTTATCCCATCTGCTGCTTAGATGATTCAGAAAGGGATTTGGATTACTCATATGCTTCCATCACTGACATAATTCATTCTGTGTGGAAGGTTTTCTCTGTATAATAAAGAATTCTGAGTCTTAGAGAGGCTTATTCTTCTCAGTCCAGGATTTTTCAGAAATTGCATTCAGTTTACTTTTAAATGATCATTTAGGATTTCTCAAGGGACTTACTAATTACTTCAGACTATCTTGTTTATGTCTAATAGAATACATTTATCTGCCTTATCAGCGTTCAGAGAGACTTAAAGTTTGTGTATGCGCTTATCAGCAGCCCCCAACTTTCAGGTATTGATCTTGATGATTACTGCTATTTTCAGTGCTTTTCATTAGCCTTTTGGCATTATGGGTATCAATCTGTGGAGCAAGGCTGTCTATTTGGCAACCCAAATCGTTAGTTTGGTGGAGTGCTACTTCTCAGACCATTAGTACAGTTTTTACATTTATCCAAGTTCCAGTTTTGGAAGTGACTTGGACACTTAAACCTGACTAAAATAAGATTTAGACAACAGTTGCAAACTCTGACTTTTGTGAGGGCCCACTGCGTACACTGCTGTCCTGTAGATGGTGGTGTTGAGAAGGATTCTTACGCTGTATGAGCTTCTGCTCAAGCTTCTTTCTAATTCTTCAATATTTCCAAAGACGCTCCTGTGACTTAACCATTTGTTTTGTATTTCTGGTTGACTAGAGTAAAACTGACTCTAGAAGGTCTAGAGGAAGATGAGGATGACGAAGAGGGCCAAGAGAAAACATCCCCTACTGTCCCTCAGAAAATGGCAAACACTGTGGAGTTCTCCTTAATAAGTAACAACGAATATAAATGTCGACACTCTCAGCCAGACTGTGGCTATGCTTTGCAGCCAGACCGATGGATAGAATACACTATACAAACCATGGAGCCTGATAACTTGGAATTAATATTTGATTTTTTTGAGGTATGTTCCTTTGCCACTAAGAAGCAACCCTAGTCTGCCTCCAGGAGTTAAAGGAGTCAATTACCATGAAGATTTCACTATTAGGATAGGGCTATTGCCTGATATTGATCTTTTGGACTTGTGTAAACAAGCTGCGAGACTATTTGCTACTGCCACATTCTGCAGAAAGGTTTTGTGAGTATGGCACAGAAAGCTTTGCAGTTTCTGCTTATTTAGAAGTCGGTACAAGTAAGACTCAAATCTTATGTGCAGTACTGCATGTAGTTAGGTTGGCTTGATTTTTATCCTTCACCAGAGATGAGTTTTGCTTATCCTTTTTTAATCTGAACAATGTGTATATGAACTAGTTAAATTACAACTATTTGATCTTGACTTTTAAGTTATAAACAAAGAGATTTCTCTGAACTAACTAGTGCAAATTAAAACCGGGTGCTTCCCTATTCTCACTACTACATCTGTTATTTTGCACTCTGTTTTTTTTCTGAAAGATTTTAATATTCAAAGTCCTTTTTAAAAGAAAACAACTTTTGTCTCTTCATACTGTTTTATGCAGAAGAAAGTTTTAAGCATTCTCTCTTCAGTCTAAAAATACCCTTACATCACTTACATTCATAATTGTAAGGTGACTACACAGTTCCTGAACCTGATGATGGTCAAGAAATACCTGTTCAGCATGCTAGTTGCCGTCTTCCTTCTCTGTAAATGAATATAATGTTATTTTAAGCATATATATTATTCCAGTTCATCTTTGTTCTAAACATGACTTGGGCTTTTTAAAAGACAGACTATATTCCACGCATGCAATTTTGATCTGAAAAGCTTATGAAATCTAAGAGTTTTCAAAGACAAATGTACATGATTTCCTAATTTCCATAAACAATTTCATATTTGTGATCATAACTTGCAACACACTGTTACATTAAACAATTTGTAGCCTGAAATTAATGTTTTCTGTAACACACAAGAAATTTCTGTTACATCAGTGCCTATATATATCTTCCTGAGGAGCAAGGTTTCCATGAGAAGGAAGAATTTGTTTAGCATTCTCACCTACATATAACAATAGGTGTTTTGGTTTTTTGTTTGTTTTTGTTTTTAGGAAGATTTAGGTGAGAAAGTAGTACAAGGCGATGTGCTCCCGGGTCACGTAGGTTCTGCCTGCCTCCTGTCATCCACAATTGCAGAACTTGGAAAG
>NW_009196041.1:22007-22571 GCF_000690835.1 Fulmarus glacialis | reverse complement strand
GCTGGAATTCTTACGCTTGCTATTATGAGCAGAAATCCAAGGAAGACAATTGGAAAAGTTAGAGGTACAGTTGATGCAAACAGATGTAGATAACTTTATTGGCAGTCATCCATTATCTATTGACATGTGGAGCATTTGGTATTTTTCTTGTAGTGGATTACATAATTATTAAGCCGATCCAGGGGTACACTTGTGATATGAAGGCTTCATATGCAAAATACTGGAAACCAAGAACGACTCTAGATGTTGGACACAGGGGAGCAGGAAATTCTACAACAACAGCTAAGTAAGTTCATTTGCATTTTGATCGGGGCTGGGGGGTGGGGGCAGCAGCAGCATATTGTTTAGTTTCACTGACATCAGTTGAGGAAGTGGACAGTTTAAAATAAAAAGCTACAACCCATAATCATTTAAGTCACTTCGATATCAAATGTGGATGTTCTGTAAAACAAAGACTTCTGATTTGTATTTCTGTTCTTTCAATGGACTTCTCTGCCATGCTGCATCTAACAAAACCTTTTTCTTTGCTGTTACTTCAGACTGGCTAAAGTTCAACACTATTGC
>NW_009196041.1:906-21990 GCF_000690835.1 Fulmarus glacialis | reverse complement strand
GCTAGTCACGTATGTATGCACAGTTGCACGCACGTAGTACCCATATAGTTAAAACTTGATTGGCTTGTGTGCTTAATTTCCATGATTCAATACAACGAATGGTAATTACACTGATATAAAATTACATCAAATCACCGTGGAAATTCCCCGAGAGATAGGAAGGGAAGTAATAGCTAGATTAGACTCTCATTCTCAAGTTCCTCAAAAAAACCCCAACTTCTATCTAAGATGTTCTGGTGGTGTTCTAATACAGGGAAAATTTTAATCTCAACCCTGCAGAGACATAGGGTTGGAATAATTTTGAACAAATGAATAAAATTTTGGCTCTGCTAGAGTCTGTCAGCGTACTCTCAGGTGGCAAAGGTCTCGCTTAGGAACTGCTGAGTATCTAAAATTGGTGTCCAAAAATCAGACTTGGGAGCTGAGCTGGTAGAATAAAACAATCCTTTCTTTCAGTGCTTGCTACAATGAAGACTTTGGATCCTAAGATGAGACTTTCAGTTTGGGAGATACTACTTTCAGGTGCTTAAATTCTGTGACTGAGGTGGTCACTTCTATTCCTTTCAATAATCTCGGTCACTGAAATGCTCCGTGATAAGATTGATCTAGACAATCTAGTGAGACACACTGCCACAGAGTAGCTGGAGTCAGAAGCACATTCAGAGGCTCCTTGTCTAGCTCCTGTTTTCACAGTGAAGAGCTGTGGTTACAGTTACATAAAGATGCTGCTACGAGATCACCTGCCCCTTAACTTGTAGGGTTCCTAAGCCTTTTCAGGTACTTCTTCGCTAATGCAGATTCTCAGCAAACATCTTCTGAAGTTGTTAAAGGGATGGGAGCAGAATCTGGAGTATTGTGCTTATTGGCTACTGATTCTGGAGTACTGTACTCCTCAAGAGTCATAGCTGAAAGCTTTCTCTCGTTTGGGAGTCAGGGTATAATTTGAACACAGTGACCGCAACATGCACTGACTGCGGAGCGAAAGAAAACTGCAGCTAGTAAATGATCCTTTTGAACAGTAGTTCTTAATTTCTGGGTGGACGCTGCAGGTTTATAGACAGCCCACAAGACGTATGCACTGAAGCAGAGGTTTACTATGACGTCATCAGCAGCATCACCAGAAAAGTGCTTTCAACTATTTGCAGATTGAAAAGGCTGAAAGCCACTACTCTAAAAATATTTCTGCTGAGAAAAGGGCTGAAAAAAGCCTGTCCTATTTTCTTTCTGTACTGATTGAAAAAGAGTATGTGTCAGAATGATAATTTGATGAATGGTATTCCTGGAGGCCTTTCAAAGGAATGATTTACAGACAGTGAAAATAAGTAAAAAAAAAAAAAAATTGTTTCTGTGTGTTTCTCTATGTTTTCTTTCTGGCCCTCCCTTTTTTCAAAAGTTGTACTTGGAGCTCTTGTTTTATCTTTCTTCCTTTTCAAGCTTAACAGAAAATAACATACAGTTGAAAAGGATAGGAGAACGCTGGATGTAGCTATTTCTGCTCTTGCACGTTATAACACACTACTACTATGTTACTCGCTAGTGACTCCAGAAGCTCCTTGGTGTATGGAATATCTCCCTAAAGCTTTGCCAATTTGTAGCAATCGCTTGTCTCTTGGTGGGGCAGTGGGGAGGAGGGAGGAAGGGCACCATGAAGGCATCTGTGTTTAAAAACATCATCTTAGTTTTTCTCTGAAATCAAGTTCACAATACTTGAACGTTACTAGAGGGTTTACAAGATTAAGCAAGCTATATATATCAGAGCTGCATTATGGTAATTAAAATACTTTCCCATATGATGTTTTTTTCATTTCTAATTCATTGTTGAGTATGATTAAACTGGTAACAGCCCATTGCATTCAACTTCTGGTTGATGTCCAGGACCTGTGAATACTTGGCAACTTGTCTGCAGTTCTGTAGTCCTTGTGCATAACTAATAGGTTTTTGTTTTATTCTGTGTGTTTTTCAATTTTCTGTAGGGAGCGGCATATGTGGAATTTGATGTACATCTTTCTAAAGATCATGTGCCTATTGTATACCATGATCTTACATGTTGCATGGCCATGAAAAAGGTAAAGAAGACAATATCTGTATTTTATCTTTAAATGTGACCATTCCAGAAACTAGAATGCCAAGCTCTTATAGAAATAATTGTGTGGAATCAAGGGATGGAATGGGAATAAATATGCAACGTTACTGTGTGCATAAAGTAGAGCAGGGAAGTTGAGTTTTCCCTTTTGAAAGGAAATGCTGTTGTAGCTACAGCATTTCAGATGCGTGGTTTAAGACTGTTCAAACCTACATTGTAGTTATTTTTTTAGCTTTTTAAAAATTTATTTATGGTTTGGAAGAAAAATGCAGACAGCTCCACTATATTCAGTAGCACCTCTGGGACTCTTTTAGACTGTCAGATTAAGAACTTCTGGTTGTTTCTTTTTTGAGGGAGAGTTAGTGTGATTCTCAGCATGACTTCTCACTCCTGCTGATACTTAAATGTATACTTCTCTTAAGCAGTTACGTACTCATAAATGCTCTGTAGGTCAAACCAAAGTCTACCTTGTTTGGTACTCCCGTAGTGGCCAGTAGATGGAAAGCAGAAAAGTGGAAGAAACAAGGATCTCCTTCATTTAGGGAGTTTTATTAGCCACAAATGGCTTGGCTTCCATTAGTTTTTCTAACTCTTTCTTTAACCCCTTTTTTACTTCTGCATTTTGCTCTGTCCTTTAACTGTGAGGTAAACAATATACTTCATGTCGCGTTGGGACAGTAAGTGAGGCTGAAGAACTGCTTTTGGATTGCTTGGTGGAACAGAAGGAAAGGAATTAAGACAGAGGTTCTAGGAGCAGGAAAATGGCTCTTGAAAGCAAGTGTCCTGTTCCTTTCCTTGCTTACCTCATGAGGTTGCAGTTGTTGTTCCTTCTTTTTTAACCAAAAACTCTTTTCTGCTGTTTTTGTAAGCATCAAGAGTACTATAACATAAGAAGCAGTGAACAGTACTGTTACTCGTACATACAGATAAGCATTCCTTAAAAGGTGCTCTGAACAGACTATCACAGTACCTCTTAAATACCCAAGTTTTATGAAGCATAACAACTTAATGTTTTCATGGAGTAAAGTGACCTGACACTCCTTAATAACAAGAGAACCATAGGCATAAGGACCAGTGATGCAAAAAAAACCACTCAGGTCCTTTTCCGTCTGGTCTGTTGCATGTTCTCTACTGAGGCCAGAATACTTGCATTCAGCAGCAGTGCTGCAAAATAAGGTCTCTCTTTATTCTTGGCACTAAGTCTGTGTCATCAAACTCTCACACCCGTTGCGATACTGCAATTTATAAGAAGTTTGATTTTGAACAGTTGTGAAAATGGAACTTTGACACTGAATATGCATTTCCTTTAGTATATTGAATCAATATTGTCTTGTTGAGTAAAAATTTCTTTATAGTGAAGAGGGGAAGTGAAAAATGGATTGACAGAATTTTCAACACCAGATCTTTATTTTCGTGCCAGGGTGTGTGTGTCTCAGTTTTACCAGGACACTTGTCTTTTTTTATTAGTTTCTGAGACACTGGATAGGCAATAATAAACTGAATGCCTTAGAATATTTTTTTAATGCATGTATTTACTTGCAGTCTTTTTTTCCTGAATACATTAACTGATCACGTTTTTACAGAATAAATGTGCTAACCTTTTCTGAAGAAAGAACATTGAAGCCTCTGACTTGCATGAAAGACCAAATCCTGTTTTTTCAAACTGACACCTGTTTTATGCTTCTAGTTGCCTATGTTTTACCTGAAAACTGATCATCTTACTCATATTATAATAAGATATCACTTGTATCTTTTATCAATAAAAGAGAAAAAATTACTTGCCTTTAATGTTACTATATTAAAAGCATGTAGGCTTTTTTGTAGTTTTCAGTGATGCTTCATTATGTATTATTTCTCTTCAAAGAAACTTGATACGGAGCCTTTGGAACTGTTTGAGATTGCAGTCAAAGAACTCACATTTGATCAGCTGCAGTTATTGAAGGTATTGTTCTTTGGCTAGTATGATATGCTATGTGTAGAATTTCAAATTGTGTATGAAGCTTAGATTTTTTGGACTAATTATAGATAGTTTGGGAGAGTACAAGTTTTAAAAACTGTACAAGTAGAACAAGTAACTAATTCCAAGAATAGTACTTTTGCACCATCATTAAAACTTGAATAAAATTCATTACTTAGATCTTCTAGAAAGATGGTCTGACAACTTGTGTAGATCCGTATCATTTTGCTAAAATTGATCATTTTTAAAAAAATAAGAAAGGCTGACAGTGGTTGTAGGGTTCACTGAAAGCCAATGCTTTGAGTCTTTGTTGAAGAAGAAAGCTGTATTTCACAAAGTGTATTTAATTTTCAAATGTTTCCCTGTTAACAAGGAAGATCCAGATTATGTTGAACTCCTCTTTGGAGGTGCATGTGGAGGTGTAGAAGGGTCCATGATTCAGTGGTATGGATTGGACAAACTGGCTAGAACTGATTGATTGTTTTTATTTAATTGGGTATCGCTGTATCTTCCGAACAGAAGTGCCCTGCCTACATAAAAGGGGGGTCAGGAGATGAGGCTGGGCCACGGAAGACCCAGCTGAGATATCTTCCTCAGTCAAAGAAGCACCTGGCTGATCCAAGAACTATGTTTCTTTTTACTTAAAATTACTTGTCTCCTCCTCTTTGTGGAGAGAGAATTTGAATGGAGCGAGGGAGCTGCCCCCGTGCCTGGCCTGATTCTATCTCAGTGTGTGACTACATTATAAAACCGCTATTGGCTCTCTATCTGCACTTGATTGGAAACACGGAGTCTAACATCTGACAAGAGGAGGGTTTAATGTTCAGACTTCAAATCTTAATGTTAAATTATATTACGAGTGTTTCTACCCTTGAACATGTTTTCTGAATTTTCAGTAAGAACATTTTCAGTTTGTTTTTGACCTTTCCTTGGAATCATTATGTTTTAAAGTTTGAAAGAAAATCGTGATGTGTACTACTATTTCCTTTATTCTTTTACAAATTACTAAAACTGTAAACTTTTATACTTAGAAACAATTTATAAGGAAAATTAGTTATATT
This sequence comes from Fulmarus glacialis, assembly GCF_000690835.1. Lineage (NCBI taxonomy): Eukaryota > Metazoa > Chordata > Aves > Procellariiformes > Procellariidae > Fulmarus > Fulmarus glacialis. The sequence continues at coordinate 16,889 of NW_009196041.1, read as the reverse complement.
TTACATTTAGTAAGATCTCTACGGGTGGAGTATTTGTTAATTTTACTATTCTTATGCTCTTTAGCTGGCTCACGTGACTGCTCTGAAAGTAAAAGATCACAATGGTATGTATTAGTTTGCAAGAGTCTTGAGATTTATTTATTCCCATGTAATGGTATCTATTCTGTGGTTGCAGTCACTTGTTCTAATCACATTTGGCTTCTTCCTAAACTTTTCTAAAGGCTTACGTAGTTACTTTGATTTTGTGCATGCTGTAGAGTTCTTTGCTGGGAAGTAAATACCTGAACAGGAGTTACTCCCTTGGGAAGAGGGGACAGGAGGATAGAAGATGAATGCATAGCTAAATATATACTTATGAATATTCTTAACAAAATTGCTACTAATGTTTCCATCTTACGCTTCTCTAACTGTACCTTTTTGGCAGCTCTTCAGAATTGCTAACAAGAACTTTGGTAATTGCTGTAGGGTGACTTATCGGTGCTGTGAATTTTTGGCCTTAATTCATCCCCTTCATAGGGACAGCAAAATCAGGCAAAGTACTTCGCACATCCTACCTGTCTGGGAAAAGATAAAATAAATAATAAGCCTTGACAGGCAAGGCTGCTTCTACTGGATCTGATTCAGTGACTGAAACAGTAAGGGATGGGAGAAGCTGCTTCTGATAAATAGTCTGGCAAGGCTTTTAACAGGAGTCAAAAAACTTTCCCACTGGCAAAACAGGAATTGCCAACACCATCGTTGGGGTATGTCAGCTTTAGAGGGAAGGCTTAGGTAATCAAAAGATAGACCCAATTCCATTCTTTACTCTTAAAGGCCTTATGATTTTGAGCCAGTCTTTTCTTGCTGGGATTAGCAGTGCTGTTTGTTTTGATTCAATATTTTGTATTTCTTTTCAGCATCTTTTAAAGATGAAGAAAACTCTGCTTTTGAGACCCAGCCATTTCCTTCTCTGCAGAGAGTAAGCAGTGAATATAGAGCAATAGAGACGATGATTGTGGAACATGAAAACATGCATTTTTCTTTCAGCTTTGCACACATAGCAAGAGATATTAATTTTTGGTTTTAGGCCTCTGATATCAATGCTGGAACTAAGAACATAGGCTTTATTGTTGGCCACTGGAGCCTTTTCAGCGCTTAGAAGTAATAGTTTGCATATCTTTCAAGCTTCTTAATTTATGAACCCAAGTTGTATAACTCAGGATACACTCAGTTTTACAGCTGGTTAACATCTGGGCATTGTGTTTTAAAGCATTGACAATTGTTTGCTAATTTTGGGAAAAAAACTCGGCCTTTGGCAGTTCATCACATACTCTTGGCCATCCAGCAGAGGCAGACACAGAGAAATTATAAGCGAATTTCTAGTATGTTCCCATTCATGACTATTTGCCAACTCTGGGCTTTGTGTTGGCTTATTTTTCACAGAAACAACTGACCAAAACCAGTTTGATACCATTTACAGTGTTTTTTTTCTAGAATGGCTCTTTTTTTTTCTCCTTACTGTTTTTCCTAATGTCTGAACTGCTCATTAACATGCCTCTTAGGGACTTGTTTTATACAATAATACTGCTTTTTATTTGGATTATGGAGATGATTAGTATCCAGTTATTTATAGGCTTATGTCAGAGCATGTATGAAATATCCATCAGTCACAGGTCATATGCCCCCCCACTGTATTTTTTTTTTATTGTCTAATCAGATTACTGCATAACTACAGAAAATAAAGAACTTTGTGTAATAGACTAAACTACTGAGGTTCAATTCCTCTACCTGTTTTGATTCCCCAAATTTAATTTTCTTCCTATAAGAAGGGGTACGTTACTCTCTTCTGTACCCGTCATCTCTATAGGGTTAAAAAATCATCTGCCAACATTTCCTTAATTTCATTAGCTGTTGGTTTCACTTTTACATTTGAAGTCACCTTACAATTAATTCTTTACAAGAATTTCACATACTTTTGTTCTCATCATCATAATGGCAAGCTCATGGATTTCATACTTAGGACTATGTGTTACTTAAGATACTTTTTGAATTCAAAAAAACTTCCTGGAGAAGTAAAAAAAATTTCTTCTTTAGGAATACAAATGGGGCATTTCTCATGCATGTTAAGGTGAATTGACTTGCATTTGTACCTTGTCAAAATTTTGTCCTTAAGATTTTATCTATTGTTATGTATTTCCTAACTTTAAACTGAAGGAGAAAAAGGTGTATATGTATCTTGTGTTAAATGTTAAAAACTTAGGTTTTTTTATTCTACTGTTAGACCCCATTGGCATTAAATTCCAATGTATCCTCCCAGTAATTGCCCTTATAGTGCTTAGTTGTCTTCCTTTGCTGTGGGATCTCTTCATAATGAAATTTTTTTCAGGTCCTGGAATCTGTTTCTGAAGATGTTGGGTTCAACATAGAAATAAAATGGATCTGCCAACAAAGGGTAAGTAAACGTACATGTGATTTGCTTTGATACTTTGCCATTCTTGTGGCTAAAGCTTGTAATTTGACATGGCAATTTACGAGGTACAAACAAACAAAGGCATAATTGGGGGGGGTGGGTATGTGGCTCTTGTTTTATTTATAACCCACTGTCTTTAAAACTGGGAGTATAATGGCACTGCTCTAGCAAATGAACAAACTTACTCTTAAAACAATAGGAAGTATTTATAGGATTGAGTTCATAATGCAGCTCAGACAGCTTTTAGTAGAAGATCCTTTTTAAAGTCAATGGATCACAACAGGTCAGGCATGCTACACATGGGAAAAGTGACAAGAAATTCAAACTCTCCTGGCCTGGTGCGGGAGAAGCTACAACATGGTGCAGTAATACAATCAACTGTTTCCTTGTAGTCAGCAGTACAGCGGACTCAGCTGGATTGCTTAGTGCTCGGTCTACAAAGAAACGGTTGTAAAGGCTAGGACTGGAAGCCTGCAGTGGGAGAAAGACATTAAGTAAAGTGGTAGGTTGAAGTCTGTATGCATGGAGAGATACTAATGCTCTCAGAGACAGGTCAACTGCAGAAAGACTGGTACCTGCTATTCTCAAAGACAAAGGATATCTCATTTATTTCTACAAATCTTACTGTTGCATTTTATATTTAGAAAAAGCAATACAATATCTGTAATAGTTTTTAGTGATCTTTCATGGAATTCCTTTGGGTTTTCAAAATTAGAAAAGGCTTCATAGAAACTCTCTCCTTGGATGGGAAGATAGTGAATTTTTCAGTGAATCTTACTGCTGTTAGAATTCAGCTGTACCTCACAGACTGACAGTCCTGTAGAGCTGTAACTAGCATTCAGTAGATTGAAGGAGTGACTTCTGTATTCAGACTTGCAAACTGAATTCTCAGTTTTCTCAGGTTGAATGAGACACCACTGCTTGTTAAAATTATTTTAGTAACCATTAATTTAAATGGCTGAAACTTGTCCTTTCTTTTTATAGGATGGACAGTGGGATGGCAACTTGTCAACTTACTTTGATATGAACCTCTTTCTAGATATTATTCTAAAAACTGTTTTGATGAATGCTGGAAGAAGGAGGATTGTATTTTCTTCTTTTAATGCAGATATTTGTACAATGTAAGTTAAGAAGAGATACACAATGTATTTTCTTCTTCTTTTCTTTAGTAAAACTTACTTTGGGCGTAAGAATAACCAACACATGTTTTGATTAGACCTAAACTTTGGGTGCCAAAATAGTTGGGAATTGAAACGAAAAATTAGACCACTTTGTCATCTGAGCTGTGCCAGAAATAAAATAGGAGAACAAAGTCAAAGTAGATATATTTGTCAAGTGCCTTCCTGAATGCTTCAGTCTTTCTTGACACAACAAAAAAGGTCAAGACTTCTTCTGGTATCACAAAGCCTTTTTCAGTCATATATAAGGGGTACACAAGCCTAATTTACAAACAAAATTAATTTTGTTACAATTTTTTCATTATATCTGTCCTTTAAAAAGGACAGAAAATGAAATAGCTTTGAATTACCTGTGTTTGTTTTTTTTGTTAAGCGGTTTGTTTTCCTTTTATGGAATGTCATATTGAAGGTGTTGGAGCACAGAAAAAGCATAGGAGTTGAACTGGGGAGCAAACAGTTGGGATGCATATGAACTAACAATATGCTGTAGTACTTCGTAGCAAGAAGTGATTTAGCACTGTTAATGAAAGGCTTTATAGAAATCTCGTTTGATGAGAGACTACACTGATGAAATACCACTGAACGGTAACTGGGCAGGGCAAAACTAAATCAAGATACTGATAAAAGGGCTAAGGAACAAGTGTGTAAGAGTGCATAACACGCTAATCCCAAAACTTTGCTTCCATCTGTTGTAATTTCATACCACCTTTCTGGTATCAGACTTGAAAAACACATTAATAAGGTTAGGTATTGAATATTAAATATGTTTATAAACTCTTATCATGAATGTTCATTTTATTCTAATCTGCTTTTAAGAAGAAAATTACAGAATTGGACAGTCTTCAAGGGTATAAATATTTTGAGGATGTGGATCTGAGTTCAACTTAAAGTCTAGCTTCCTTTAAACTGTGTGTATTAATTTCTAATTAGTGGTAAAAGTAACAGACAGAACAGTTTGTCTACATAGTTTCACACTAAACTGTAGGTACCATCTTGTTGCACCAGCTAGGAATTAGAAGAATATGCAGTAAAGGGCATAATCTTCCTGAAACAGTAAGATTGAATTTCCCTGCTTTTTAACACATTTGCTATTTGTAAACTTTTTCTTATAACAGGGTTCGGCATAAGCAAAACAAGTATCCTGTGTTATTTCTCACCCAAGGAGAATCTAAACTCTATCCAGAACTTATGGATCTTAGATCTCGTACAACTCCAATTGCCATTACTTTTGCACAGTTTGAAAACTTGCTGGTAAGCTGACAAGTTCTGGTATTAATCTGCAGTAAAATGAAACTAAATTATTACTACTTTTTGTAAATCCATAATTTTTGACACTAATGCTTAAAATGACAAACAACATCACAAAAGAAATACACTAACATTTAGTAACTGCCAAAATAATGTCTGTTGATTCAATGTCTGTATAATACATTGTTTAAAAAATAGTGCTATGAGTAAACTCTTTAATTGTATTAAATTATTTTTTATTAATATGTATGAAATTGTAAGGAGCTGCAAGTGTAAAAAGATAAAAATAAAAACTAATGTGAGAGTTTTTCAGAAACATGGATTTTAATTGAAGTGCTTTGTATTTCAGGGAATTAATGTGCACTCTGAAGACCTGCTGAGGAATCCATCGTTTATTAAAAGGGCCAAATCTAAAGGCCTAGTGATTTTCTCATGGGGTGATGATGCAAATGACCCAGATAACAGAAAGAAGCTGAGAGAATATGGTGTTCATGGGCTGATATATGACAGGTACTTCACTGTCTTTTAAAAATAGTAGTAATAATAATTAAGCTGAGAAATTATTGTATCCCGATTTCTTGTGAAATTTTGCATTGGTGCAGAATATCTTCCTTTGGTACTATAAGCACAACAAGCCCGTAATCCCAATTAAAAAACAAGACTAGCACTAATTCCTACTTGTTCAGTTCTGTGTATATATATAGCAAAATAACTTTTGCTTCTCCTGAAGTTAGTGTAAATATAATTTGATTCTCTAAAGAACTAGAGGATGGCATACACATTTAACATGCTGTTAACATTCCTGACATAATTCTTAAACTTTGTACATGACATGGTGAGGACAATGTTATTTAACTTTTGTCTGAAATCTTTAGCTTTCTACGTTTAGTTATGGAAATAGTTAACACAACTTAAATGAGTGATTTTAACTTAGTTTTTTGCCAACATTCTGTTGTGTTTCAAAGCTGTGAATTCACCGTTTTTCCTATTAAAATTAGCTTGGAGTGACTCCCAGGGCAAACTGCCAAATTAATCACTTTGGACAGTAGTTATTATATCCATGCAATTCAGGTGGACATCAGAATACTGTGGTAAATCTTTGAACAAAAGTGTTATTTTAGTTCCTTACAAAACCAAAAAGTTTTAGGTCTTTTATCATAAAAGATGTGAAATTCGTTATTAACAAGATGATGATTAATTTGGGAAGCTATATTAAATTAGCCTTTCTGATGGATTACAAAGAACATGTAATTGGGAAAGCATTAAGTGTAACTGAAGTGTCAAATTATAGAAGACTTCCAAACCTTTTGCTTTAGCGAGGGCACTGCTTTGCATGTTGTTTTATCTGGAAAAAAAAAAGGGGCGGGGAGGGGTGGCGGGGAGGCAAATCAAGTAATTGTCAGGGACTGTTTTATAAAGTGAAAACTGAGAATCAGGTTAACTTACCTAGAGGCAAGAAATCTAGTATGTTAGAGTTCTAGGCTGCCAGTGTAAAAAATAGTTAACTCCCTTCAGTCTATTCTTGGCTATTGAGAGTCCTTCCAGAGTGGTAGGTCCAGTGCTTCTCTGGTTTGCCGGAGGTCTCCCTTCTTGTACTGTGTAGTATGTCTCCTCCTTTTCATTGGTGGTAAAAAGGAATAACAAGATTTCTACACTGGGGATCAGCTTTAGACTGGTCATTGAAACATAAGTTCCTCTTTCCTGCTACAGCATTGCGACATGTTGTACCTCTCCTACAACTCAAGATTGAGGCCCCTTTAGTAGATGAAAAATATCTCTGGACTAGTATGCAGACGAAATGGTACTCTGACTCTTTAGTGTACAGTGATAGAGTTGTTAGGAAATTTGATCCTATGGTATGCATAACTTGAAGTGATAAATTATTCGTCTACAGACAGGTGGGGTGTTTTAATCAAATACTACTGCGTAAAGTATTCTTATGAAATGTCTGTTCATCTGATGTCTACTAATCCAGTCTTCTAGAGTTCTTAATTACCCCTGATGTGATAGATATGCTCTACTATGGTAAAATAGTAAAATGGGTGACACCTTATTTCTCACTTCATGTTGCTTTTATTACTTTAGATGCTTAATTGCTCAATACTAATTAAATGTTGCATTTATGTCAAGGCTGCAAGTCTGCTACATGTCATCTTATGTTCCGTTTTGTACTGTTTAGTGTGTTTAAGTTGCACTATGATGGCAGAATACCTTTTACCTCACCTTTTGATGACTAACCAATTCATTGGAATTGCTTATAGGCTGAATTCCCTTGTGGATTTAACTGAACAAAAAATTCTTAACCTTCCTGCACAATGTAGACCATCTAGATTCTTAATAGTATTCATCTCTCCTCTCACCGTCTGCCCCTGTGTCTCTTCCACCTTGTTGACATCTTTCCACTTCACTGAGAAGAACCCCAAAATTAATATTCATTCCAAAGCTGTTTAAAAAACATCAGCTCAGAGGTGCATTTTTTCTTTTTCAAGTTGCAAACTGCGATTGAGTAGCAAACAATTATCTCATTTCAGTATAAGTGTTGCAGGCTCGTTAACTCTAATTTCTAAACATTATTGACCTTTTTTTCATGGGCCAAAACAAATACTGGAGTGTTCCTTTACAATTCTTAATTATTTTTCAAAATTTACTAACTGTCTGAATAGAATTAATTCTAATCTTAATATAGGTTCCCTAGAAAGAACATGACGCTTTCTGAAAATTGCATCAGACATCTCAAGCTAGACATTTTGAAATGCAGGTGGTGCCTGCAAGTCCTGGATGGCATGTCTAAATGTAAAAACCTGGCAGCAAGTGTTTCCATTCACAGTTGGAGCTGCTGGGTAAAGAGGCAGTCTTTCAAATCATTTGAGAGTATGAAGTTAATATCAAGAGATTAAATTGTCAAAAGTTTAAATAGGTATGGTGTAAGCATCCATTGTAAACATCCTGTGCTGTTTGAAGTTTAGAAATAGATAAATTCAAAACTACTGTGAAGCAGAACTCAAGTAGAGAGATGTACATGTCTGTTTCAAGGTCTAGAAATAAGTAGGGATAGCAGTAATCTGTTCATTATTGTAAAGCCAGTTTATGCTATGGTTGCATCTTCAAATTCCAGAATATTTCCAGGGCTGAATCAAGATGTGCTTCTTCCATGGCTTCTGCAGAATTTTTGTTCTCTGGACTTAAGGCCAAATCCAGATATTTATCAAAAATTGCTATGCCTGGTGTTTTTGTGTGGCTGTTTACTAGACCTTGACTTAAACCATCTTAGTAAGCGTTATTTGTCTGAATAAGCTAGGAAGTGAATACAGGAATTTTAGCGAATTTTAGGTTGCTTGGATATGGCCCTCAGTTATTGTTACTGCATGCGGTAATTATGTCAAAGATTATGAACTGTCTGGGTAGAGATGATTTCTATAAGCTATTTTTTCCGAACTCTAATCATCCATGTAGAGTTGAGCAAAACATTGTAGCCACTTGTGAAGATGGCAGAAAAACTGTGTCCTGAATACCAAAAGTTGCTGATACCAAGTGTCGGGCAAAAAAAATGCAGGTAGGGGGGTCTGACTTTGTTTTGCATGAAGAAAAACTGCAAGACTAAATCTGGGAAGCTTACAAATGCCAACGCTACTAAAAGAACGATCTCACTGGGGCAGGGGAAGGAATTTTTTTTTTCCTTTTTTTTTTTTCCCCCATCCAGCCCTTTCTCCACTTGGGCTGCAAATTATTAGACATACCCAAAGTCATTAAACCAAAGGAATGGTCTAGTGCAGTTGCCGGGACAATATTCTACTTTTTTCCTATGTTCAACTCAGCATCTAAGATACTCAAACTGCTTATGTTGAAAGGGCCACCTACAGAAAAGGTGCCACCTCTGCCTCCAAGCTTCTCTTTGGGCCCTAATCTAGAAAAGTACTTTAAATGCATGACTGAGTATCTTTGATTCACACAGAATATTAAATCTCATGCTTAAAACAATTTATTAGTTTGATTTAGATTTTATTTAGAGAAAAAACTTTAACCTATTGTAGTGAAATTCTCTGGATTGGCAAAAATTATGAATTTTAAAGCAGCATTTGTGGGATGATTTATCTGGTATTTTTCTCCTGGATAAGCTTTGTAAACAGTCCAGGAAATATTTCTGTGTCTGAATATACTTAACTCAGTAAGAACAATGTAGTCTTATGTTTTTACACCAGTTGGCTATATATTAAAATACCAACGTGGAGAGGGGGTGGGTGCTAACTTACACTTGCATTATCTTTTTTTAATTCACTTTACATGAGCTGAGTTCTATTTGTTGAATAATATACACAGCTGCATGAAAATATTAAGCCAGTAATCCTCAAACATTTATGCTGAAAGCTTTTCCATGAGAATCTTCAGTGTGTTTGTCTCCTCTCTAAACGCTACAGTTCCTTAAGGCTGCATGTTGCATTTGCAGACTCCAGACAGAAGCTCTGTGCTCTATTAGTAACTTCCCAAAATTAACACAAATTTAGTTGGCAATAAAGGCAAAAGCATTCAAAACACTTATCAAAACCAGAAGACTGTCTAAATCTGCACCATTTTATTTGCCTGAAATGGAATGTTACTTAAATAAATAACAGCATGGATATATGTAGGAAGTTAACTAGTGTTAGTTGATCCTATGATTTAATCTACTGAGTGATTGAATTAAGATGTTATGCAATGGCAGTCTGTGTCTTTCCTATTTTGTGAATTGCAAAGTAAACTCAAGTTTACCTTGAGATGTAAAGAAAAATGAAAAGTTTTAATCAAAAGCGTCAGAAAATCTTTTTAGCATGAAAACAATATTTTGGCACTGCTGACTTTTTGTTTTTGGATGAAGCAATAGCAAAGAAAAACAGCTGTGACTGAGACTTGCTAGATGTGTGTGTTTTCAGAGGTTGCAAAAACCCCTGGTAGGTGTTGAGATAAGCAAATCAGTTCTATGCCCACTGCATAACCCTGGAATGTCCTGCAAAGCTTTTTGTAGAAAGTGCTAATTTAAAAAAGTAATATTCAAAGGACTTCCCAGTCTTCTGCAGGGCTTGCTTAGTGATAGAAGTCGAATGGAGGAACTTTGGTGCATAGTTACTTATAAATAATTGTCCTGTTGAAGATTGAAGGATAGGGAGATGAGAGTTTATTCCTTATTTTGATGGTGATGTTGGAAATAATTTGTAAGAGAAGTCCTGGAGCTATGCTCTGTTTTTGCCAGCTGATGGTATAGTTTCATGGATCCAAACAAAAAGTGGGGACAAGAAATTCTGAGGTACAAGGGTACTTGTGCTTCAAATTGTCTTCTCTGCTTTTAGTTTAGAAGAAATACCATATACACATTGGGGCAGACTGGTTCCAGTAGACAGTCTGAAAGGAGCTTGGAGGGTTGGACTCATCCAAAATATCAACTGAAAAGAGTTGAATATGAATTACAGAATTTATGCTTGCCCTAGTAAAGAACTAATAAAATACCTGCCAGAAGCTGCTTAGAAACATGCTTTAGCCACGTTCTATGAACAAGGGGCTTACAAACATGCCTTTGCTCTTCTAGTGTCTAACTGATGTGAAGGATTTAAGATTCGCAGTTCCTAAGGTGTATTGCTATATAGAAAACTATCTTCTAATTTCAGTGTTTTTTCTTGAATGCATAGAGAAATTTATAATGTGTAAGCTAACTTAACTGAAGAAAGCACAGGTCATACCTGCATCCTGGAAAGAAGAAAGGAAGGTTGGGCTTTTATTTTGCAGATAGCTTCTATTAGGCAATTTCGGGTCATATCTTAGGCCTGTATTGGATTAGAGATTCTGTGCAAGTAATTTAGCTGCTGTGCCTTCTGTGTGTATTCCATAAAACTGGACAGCATTTGTCCGCCCTTCTAGGAGTTTCTTTACAGAAACTATCTTTGATCTTACTGTAGGTAACATGATCCGCATCTATAATTTCCTGCAGAAGTGTTTCCTCATTTGGATCCCATTTACTATATCACCGTTTGAGCTGCATATTATTTTTGATCTCTTGGACTTGCCAACAGTTGACAAGTTGTCTTGCTGGGGTAAAAAGGCACCTGGCACTGTATCATACAGCACTCTTGTTTTGGTTGTGGACATACAACCTTTTGGACATACCTTGAAATTATGGTATGAAAGAGAAAGGATGTTGCAATAAAACCAAACCACTTTCTTGAAGGAATCATAAATGAAAGTATGAATATTCATACTAGACCTAAGGCAGAAGCTATGGTAATTTCTTCCAGAAGTTTTCATTGGAAGGAGATAAATCTGGTGACCTGCAATACCTGAAACTGTATATGCACAATAGCTACAAGTGAGGGGAACTGGATGCCAGGATTTAAATTTTGGATAGAAATAGCATACTGATGTTAGAAATTAACGTTGGGAGATCAGAATGTATCCTTGTCACAATAAATGTTGTACCAAAGTTAGGTTACAGGATCATGAATGCTTTTGCTTTATAATGAATTACACCAAAAGAGTATTTGAGTCATGCTCAGTGCCTACACTGTCAAACTCAAAATGTATTTTGGATTTGGATAGTCTGGTACGATGTTGACAGTTCAAATCCTGCAGCTTTGTTTACATGTGTGAAAACAAGAAAGTGAAAAGAGGATATACTATTTAAAATAGTGTAGATGGATAGTTAAATTTGCATTAGGTATGAATAAAGATCAGATTTTCTGTTTTTCACTCTCCACCTAATATTGTAATGGTAATTTAAAAAAATGGTTCTGAATTGGGGAAGGGGTGAAATACTTCTTGAAACAGTAAGAATAAATTCCATTCAGTATTACGTACAAGTAGCATATCACAGTCTGTTCAAAGAATCTTGGGGCTCTGAAATTTCCTACGCTTTTAAGTTTGAAGCCTGGAACTCTGCTCTTACTTCACTGCTTTGTGCCACCTGTAAAAATCACATTTTTCAGGAGAGTAAGTGAGGTAAATGCCAGTGGGTAGCTTTTTAGTATATCCAATGAAATATTAACTATTGCGTAAAAGGAATACCATTTTATATTGCAAGATGAGCGGCAAAACTTGGGGTACTAACCTCAAACATAGTGTTTTTATGGACTTGCTGATACCTTATTTTACCCTAGTAGGTAAAAAAAACCCAGTTGCTTCATCTAGTCTGCGTTTCTGTGAACTGTCAGGTTATACTGATCAGTGTTTTTTCTTTTCTCGTTTATTCAGGATATATGACTCGAATCCTGAACAACCAAATATATTCCAGGTGGAGCAGCTGGAACGTCTCAAGAAAGAATTACCAGAGTTGAAAAGCTGTGTGTGTCCCACAGTTAGCCACTTTAAATCCATATCTCCATGTAAATGTCATCATAGTTGCCTGGAAGAGAAAGCTGTAGATAACTTGAAGAGTGTTCACATGCAAAAGGACTGATTCTAGGCAGAATGCTGTTTTGTATCTATTTAACTTTCACCATTGGAACAGTGCTGTCTGCCTTCAGGTTTGTTTGTTTTATTTTTAAGTCCCCAGATAGCAATAACTGTGTTCCTCCTTCCTGACAGTACTTGTTAAAATTTCAAACGATGTTAAAATATTCAGCCAGCTATAGTTATTGTTCCAGTTTACATATACAGTTTTAACTTTTTCCTGTAATCAAGTCTCAAATCTTGAAAAAGAAAATTAAGTATTAACACTAAGTGTGTTTTTAAAAATAAAAAAAAAAAAATTAAGCAGTCTGAGGAGTGGAAGCTCAGAAACTAAATTGTAGTTTACAATGATCTGATATTGAATATGCTGAAAAATTGTTTTAATTTTGATTTTTCACTTCAATGCTACAGCTTGTCAGCCTGGATCTGACAACAGGAAATTAAGAGAGTGATTGTAAGATACATATAATTAGATCTGGCCTGAATAAATTGGTACCTCATATATATGTATTTGCACTGATAGATCCACCTGTACAAAGCTTTGTGCCATTTAAAAATATCTATATATTTTTAAGTAAACTGCAATGCATATTAACTCATTTTTTCCCCACTTCATTGGACACTTAGGCTGCTGCCATTATTTTCTGATTTGCCAATTCATTGGTACAGTGTATAGCAGTCAAGGGTGAACCACAAGTATGATATTTTTTTTTTTTCCATTAATGTCACACAGGCCTGCTAAACTTTAGAAATGTTGCAAATAATTTTAACAGAATTACAGAAACATCTTCAGTGGTTGAGAATTTTTTTTGCACAGTAACCTTAATAAACAGAATATGTAACATGCACAAACTCTACAAAATGCATGCTTTAGTTATTAAGCATGAAATTTAGGTGTTTGCTGAGGTCCTTGCATCTTTACGGTGCTAGTTATGTGTGAAGGGTGCAAGGACTAACTCAACTACTTAATCTCCTTTGCCTAAAACCACAAGCCTATTATTCACAAACATTGGAAGAAAAGGCTACACCATACATGGTTTGTCTTATTTACATAATACAAGCTACTAGCTTTTGTAATTTGCAAGATTTTTTTTTTTTTCCTTGGAGCAAGAATCACAAATGTACTGAGTTCAGATAATCGGTATTCTGTTGGCTGGTATCTATCCTCTGTAATTTATTACAAAGTCATAGTTTAGAATTCTTAATAGATAGGTATGCATGTCCTTTTTCCTCCTGAAGTTGCAGGTCATGCCAACACAACAGCTGTAACTTTCTACTGAAGTGTTAATGTATAATAAGAATGGAAAATATTTATTTTTTTCTCTTGTAAATTGACAATGAAAACAATAGTGTGTACTATATTCTTTATATACATCATTGCTACATAGAACTGATTGTACAAAGAGTAAAGCCATTGCAAATAAGTGCTTGAGCCTGCACTGCTGAGCAGTTTGAAACAAACAGCTTGTTTCGATTTGCCTTGTGCATTTTAGTATTTAAAGTTTGTTTGTCCTGCACAAACAGCACAGTAATGATTAGGTATCTGGAAGCTGTCTTTTATTTAAGAAAAAAAAATTAAACCAAAATTTGGAAGTGTGTGAGCTGTGTTTTTTGGGAGGGAGGGGGCACTGAACCTGATTCTTGACATCAGGAACCCGTGGCTGTTTTCTGATACAGCAAGTCCAGATTCCACACCTATGTGATTAATTCTTTATTTTTTCCTCATTTGTATACCGCAGTGGGGTTCTTTTGACAGGTCTTGAGGGCTTTGCCAACTGACGTGAAACCCCTTCCAGAGTTATACATGTCACTGCTCATGAATGCTGGGCAGCGCATCCATAGAGATGTTGAGCATGACAGCTATTTTGTGTGAAGGTGGTTTAAAAGTTGTGCTGTCTGAAGCACCCTCTCGGACTAATTACAATGTGATGCTGAGAAGGGCTTGGCACCCTTAAAAATTTGTTTCCCAACCTTCGGATGCTCAGAGAATAGCATTTGCCTGTTCTGTTTGCGGGTGTTGGGCGTGGAAATAAATACACCCACTGTGGTGATGGTTTTACAAGATAGTTTTGAGCAGCATTAGAATTTTAATGTGTTCTTGCCGATTCCCTTATTTATGAGTAAGTTGCGTCACCAATTTGCTCCAAACCTGACTAGCCTTTAAGAAGCTGTTCTGCTGTGTCACTTCTTAGAGCTGAGCTCGCAGCTTGGCCACACGCAACGGCTTTTCTGCCACAGCCGACAGGGCAATGCAGCATGGATATAGGGAACCAAAGAGCAGGGCTGTGGGAACTGGTGGGCGGAGTTATGTTCAACTAATATCCTACCAAAAACCTCCTCTTGTAAGGAAATGCTGTGGTGACCAGCAAAGACAGGAGCGTCCATTGCTCTGTGGGTGTCCATCAGCTGCTGGTAAGTTTTATGCTCAAATGGCCAGGGGTTAATTTTTTTGAGACTTCATCTGAGGGGAAAAAAAATTATTCCTGAAAGAGAGACTCACCTTGTTGAATGTACAGCTCTCTGAGGGGAAACTCTGTGGCGTTGCTGAAGAGGATTTTAGGTACTCTTGTGGAATTATTCCATCCCTATGCCCTCACATGAGCACACAGCTACTCTGCACTGATGCCCAGGTGGGGTGAGGGCTCTTTGGAAATGCTGGATTTCTGCCAAGACCGCTATGCAGCCCCAACTGCCCTGGCAGCTGCTCTCCTGCATAGCAGCAGCAGGTCACTAAGGTAAGCATGTTGCCTGGTGAAAGGCAGCTGTCAGTTTTCCAGTGGGCCAGTGTGTAAATCAGCACTGTACAGGTTGTTCAGTGCCTCCAGTTCCTCCAAAACCTTCTCCTCAGCTCTCTCCCAGCTGTTAACCAGCTCATTTCTCACAGGCATCAAAACAAAAATAGTGAAAGACAGTGGCTGTGTTGAGGGGACCTCTATTTTCCACTGAGTTTGATGGGTTTGGATACCTGTCTTGAGACAAAGATGTGCTGAGAGCCTGCAATTTAAATAACCTAAATTGGTGGCTGCTTCCAGAAGGTATTGGCCTTGACCACTTACATTGCAGGTGGACTCACGTTTCTCATCAGAGCCGCACACCCCATTGCTGGGCTTATGCTGCACTGAGCTCAGCTGGTGTTTGCTGTTCCAGGGGTGGCCAAGAGTCCATCTACAGAGAAATAAAAAGCAGGAAACTATCCCCAGCTGATTGAAGGAAGGGAACCAAGACAGTGAGTATTTTTGAGGCTGAATTTTCTACTGAAATCTGTTCTCTCTAGCTAGTTTGGATCCTGCCTCTTCTGGCTTTTATGTGCTTGTTGGAGACCAGCATGGTCTGGAGTACAAATCGCTTTGCTCCAGCCAAGGGACCACTACAGTTTTTTGATTAATCCAGAGATGTGTCAGCTGTGGTAGGCGACACAAATTTCACTTTTCTTACTGTTGGAGCATTTCCTTTGGGCCCACCCAGAGACTGGACTATACATGACTCATGAGACCTGTGTTACTTCACACTCTGGCTCTGTCCCCTGTAAACAAGTGGGAAGGGAGGATAAGAACATTGTCTCATACAACAGAGTAGTTTGGAGAATAAAAGTTCCTGCACATG
Organism: Fulmarus glacialis; assembly: GCF_000690835.1. Lineage (NCBI taxonomy): Eukaryota > Metazoa > Chordata > Aves > Procellariiformes > Procellariidae > Fulmarus > Fulmarus glacialis. The sequence goes on along the minus strand of NW_009196041.1, from coordinate 1,001 downwards.
CTGCGGTGGTGCATTTTCTCCCCCCCGCCCCAGGCTGCTTGTTGATCTCAGAAATTTCCATGAAACCTCGGCCTTGGTGTACTGACTCTGGCAGC